>NC_134353.1:967880237-968152737 GCF_048569485.1 Anomaloglossus baeobatrachus
GGAATCTCTGGTTGATGAAGCGGAGACAGTTGATCAGGATTCTGATCCTGAGGCCGCTCTCAATCTTGATACTCCAGACGGGGACGCCATAGTGAACGATCTTATTGCGTCCATCAATCAAATGCTGGATATTTCTCCCTCAGCTCCCTCCGGCGGAGGAGTCAGCTTCACAGCAGGAGAAATTCCGTTTCAGGTTTCCCAAGCGTACACCGAGTATGTTTCTGGACCACTCTGATTTCAGAGAGGCAGTCCAGAATCACCATGCTTGTCCAGATAAGCGTTTTTCTAAGCGCCTTAAGGATACACGTTATCCCTTTCCCCCTGACGTGGTCAAAGGTTGGACTCAGTGTCCCAAGGTGGACCCTCCAATCTCCAGACTGGCGGCTAGATCCATACTTGCAGTGGAAGATGGGGCTTCACTCAAAGATGCCACTGACAGGCAGATGGAGCTCTGGTTGAAATCCATCTATGAAGCTATCGGCGCTTCTTTTGCCCCAGCATTCGCAGCCGTATGAGCGCTACAAGCTATCTCAGCAGGTCAAGCGCAAATTGACGCAGCCACACGCACGTCCGCGCCGCAGGTGGCGTCCATAACCACTCAGACGTCGGCATTTGCGTCTTACGCTATTAATGCTATCCTGGACTCTGCGAGCCGTACGGCGGTTGCATCCGCCAATTCGGTGGTACTCCGCAGGGCCTTGTGGCTACGGGAATGGAAGGCAGATTCTGCTTCCAAAAAGCGCTTAACCAGTTTGCCAATTTCTGGCGACCGATTGTTTGGCGAGCGTTTGGATGAAATCATCAAACAATCCAAGGGAAAGGATACATCCTTACCCCAGCCCAAACCGAACATACCCCAACAGAGGAGGGGGCAGTCGAGGTTTCGGTCCTTTCGGGGCGCGGGCAGGTCCCAATTCTCCTCGTCCAAAAGGCCTCAGAAAGATCAAAGGAACTCTGATTCATGGCGGTCTAAGTCACGTCCTAAAAAGACCACCGGAGGTGCCGCTACCAAAGCGGTTTCCTCATGACTTTCGGCCTCCTCAATCCGCATCCTCGGTCGGTGGCAGGCTCTCCCACTTTTGCGACACCTGGCTGCCACGGGTAAAAGACCGTTGGGTGAGAGACATTCTGTCTCACGGTTACAAGATAGAGTTCTCCTCTCGTCCCCCGACTCGGTTCTTCAGGTCATCCCCACCTCCCGAGCGAGCCGAGGCTCTTCTGCAGGCGCTGGGCACTCTGAAGGCAGAAGGAGTGGTGGTCCCTGTTCCTCTTCAGCAACAGGGTCACGGTTTTTACTCCAACCTGTTTGTGGTCCCAAAGAAGGACGGGTCTTTCCGTCCTGTCCTGGACCTGAAACTGCTCAACAAACACGTAAAGACCAGGCGGTTCCGGATGGAATCCCTCCGCTCCGTCATCGCCTCAATGTCCCAAGGAGATTTCCTTGCATCGATCGATATCAAAGATGCTTATCTCCACGT
Organism: Anomaloglossus baeobatrachus; assembly: GCF_048569485.1. Classification (NCBI taxonomy): domain Eukaryota; kingdom Metazoa; phylum Chordata; class Amphibia; order Anura; family Aromobatidae; genus Anomaloglossus; species Anomaloglossus baeobatrachus. The sequence continues at coordinate 967,881,716 of NC_134353.1, forward strand.
ACCGATTGCTCCAGAGCACCAGCGCTTCTTGCGCTTCGCCATAGGAAACGAACACCTGCAGTTCGTGGCACTGCCGTTCGGCCTGGCAACAGCCCCACGGGTTTTCACCAAGGTTATGGCTACTGTAGTAGCGGTCCTCCACTCTCAGGGTCACTCGGTGATCCCTTACTTGGACGATCTGCTGATCAAGGCACCCTCTCAAGAGGCATGCCAACACAGCCTCGACGCTACTCTGGAGACTCTCCAGAGCTTCGGGTGGATCATCAATTTTCCAAAGTCAAATCTGACACCGGCCCAATCGCTGACATATCTTGGCATGGAGTTTCATACCCTCTCAGCGATAGTGAAGCTTCCGCTGATCAAGCAGCGGTCACTACAGAAAGGGGTACAATCTCTCCTTCAAGGTCAGGCACACCCCTTGAGGCGCCTCATGCACTTCCTGGGGAAGATGGTGGCAGCAATGGAGGCAGTCCCTTTCGCGCAGTTTCACCTGCGTCCTCTGCAATGGGACATCCTACGCAAATGGGACAGGAAGCCGACGTCCCTCGGCAGGAACGTCTCCCTCTCTCAGGCGACCAAAGCTTCCCTTCGGTGGTGGCTTCTTCCCACTTCATTATCGAAAGGGAAATCCTTCCTACCCCCATCCTCTGGGAGGTGGTCACGACGGACGCGAGTCTGTCAGGGTGGGGAGCGGTTTTTCTCCACCACAGGGCTCAGGGTACGTGGACCCAGCAAGAGTCCTCACTTCAGATCAATGTTCTGGAAATACGGGCAGTGTATCTTGCCCTGAAAGCGTTCCAGCAGTGGCTGGAAGGCAAGCAGATCCGAATTCAGTCGGACAATTCCACAGCGGTGGCATACATCAACCACCAAGGCGGCACACGCAGTCGGCAAGCCTTCCAGGAAGTCCGGCGGATTTTGATGTGGGTGGAAGCCACGGCCTCCACCATCTCTGCAGTGCACATCCCAGGCGTGGAAAACTGGGAAGCAGAGTATCTCAGTCGCCAGGGCATGGAAGCAGGGGAATGGTCCCTTCACCCGGACGTGTTTCAGGAGATCTGTTGCCGCTGGGGGGTGCCGGACGTCGACCTCATGGCGTCCCGGCACAACAACAAGGTACCGACGTTCATGGCACGGTCTCAAGATCCCAGAGCTATGGCGGCAGACGCCTTAGTTCAGGATTGGTCGCAGTTTCAGCTCCCTTATGTGTTTCCTCCGCTGGCACTGTTGCCCAGAGTGTTACGCAAGATCAGGGCCGACTGCCGCCGCGTCATCCTCGTCGCTCCAGACTGGCCGAGGAGGTCGTGGTACCCGGATCTGTGGCATCTCACGGTCGGCCAACCGTGGGCACTACCAGACCGACCAGACTTGCTATCTCAAGGGCCGTTTTTCCATCTGAATTCTGCGGCCCTCAACCTGACTGTGTGGCCATTGAGTCCTGGATCCTAGCGTCTTCAGGATTATCTCAAGAGGTCATTGCCACTATGAGACAGGCTAGGAAACCAACGTCCGCCAAGATCTACCACAGGACGTGGAAAATTTTCCTGTCGTGGTGCTCTGCTCAGGGTTTTTCTCCCTGGCCTTTTGCCTTGCCCACTTTTCTGTCCTTCCTTCAATCTGAACTGGAAAAGGGTTTGTCGCTCGGCTCCCTTAAGGGACAAGTCTCAGCGCTCTCTGTGTTTTTCCAGAAGCGCCTAGCCAGACTTCCACAGGTACGCACGTTCCTGCAGGGGGTTTGTCACATCGTTCCTCCTTACAAGCGGCCGTTAGAACCCTGGGATCTGAACAGGGTGCTGATGGTTCTTCAGAAACCACCATTCGAGCCAATGAGGGATATTTCTCTCTCACGCCTTTCGCAGAAAGTGGTTTTCCTAGTAGCAGTCACTTCTCTTCGGAGAGTGTCTGAGCTAGCAGCGTTGTCATGCAAAGCCCCTTTCCTGGTGTTTCACCAGGACAAGGTGGTTCTGCGTCCGGTTCCGGAATTTCTCCCTAAGGTGGTATCCCCCTTTCATCTCAATCAGGATATCTCCTTACCTTCTTTCTGTCCTCATCCAGTTCACCAATGTGAAAAGGATTTGCACTTGTTAGATCTGGTGAGAGCACTCAGACTCTACATTTCTCGTACGGCGCCCCTGCGCCGCTCGGAGGCACTCTTTGTCCTTGTCGCTGGCCAGCGTAAAGGGTCACAGACTTCCAAATCAACCCTGGCTCGGTGGATCAAGGAGCCAATTATCGAAGCTTACCGTTCGGCTGGGCTTCCGGTTCCCTCAGGGCTGAAGGCCCATTCTACCAGAGCCGTGGGCGCGTCCTGGGCTTTGAGGCACCAGGCTACGGCTCAGCAGGTGTGTCAGGCGGCTACCTGGTCGAGCCTGCACACTTTCACGAAGCACTATCAGGTGCATACCTATGCTTCGGCGGATGCCAGCCTAGGTAGACGAGTCCTTCAGGCGGCGGTTGCCCACCTGTAGGAAGGGGCCGTTTTACGGCTCTATTACGAGGTATTATTTTACCCACCCAGGGACTGCTTTTGGACGTCCCAATTGTCTGGGTCTCCCAATGGAGCGACAAAGAAGAAGGGAATTTTGTTTACTTACCGTAAATTCCTTTTCTTCTAGCTCCAATTGGGAGACCCAGCACCCGCCCCTGTTTTTTTGTGTACACATGTTGTTCATGTTGAATGGTTTCAGTTCTCCGATATCCTTCGGATTGAATTTACTTTAAACCAGTTTATAATTTTTTCCTCCTTCTTGCTTTTGCACCAAAACTGAGGAGCCCGTGGGAGCACGGGGGGTGTATAGGCAGAAGGGGAGGGGCCTAACACTTTTAGTGTAGTACTTTGTGCGGCCTCCGGAGGCATAGCCTATACACCCCAATTGTCTGGGTCTCCCAATTGGAGCTAGAAGAAAAGGAATTTACGGTAAGTAAACAAAATTCCCTTCTTCTCTCTCCTCTCTTTTTTTTCTCTCTCCTCCTCTTTTTTTTCTCTCTCCTCCTCTTTTTTTTCTCTCTCCTCCTCTTTTTTTTCTCTCTCCTCCTCTTTTTTTTTCTCTCTCCTCCTCTTTTTTTTTCTCTCTCCTCCTTTTTTTTTTTTTTTCTCTCTCTCCTCTCTTTTTTTTTTTTTTTTTTTTTTTCTCTCTCCTCCGTCCCCGGACTTCTTTGGCAACCCGCGGGTCATCCGCCGGACCCGGATTATTCGAAATCTGCTCAACTCTAACCACTATCAAAAGATCCTGCATCTGAATACAAAGCAGATTTATTAAAACTACTCGAGGTAGGCATTAAATTGGGGGCAATAAATGAGGATTTACAGAAGTATTTATACGTGGAATATCCTATTGTGCCAATTTATCACGCATTACCAAAAATTCACAAAAATAATTCCCCCCCCACCATTTAGACAGATCATTGCAGGAATCGGTTTATTAACTGAAAATCTAGGAGCTTGGGTAGACTTTTACCTACAACCCTTAGTTCATGACTTACCTGGATACATCCGCGACACAAAAGCGGTAATTAATGGTATGTGTGATGTGACATGGCAGCCAGACTATGTATGGTTAACGTGCGACATACAGAGTCTCTGCCCCTCCCTCCCGTATAACATCATATTGGATAGCTTGACATATTTCTTACATAAATACAGTTCCTATACCCCAGAAATTAAAGAATTTTTATTTTTATCTACAGAATTTTTGCTCAGACACAATTATTTTGAATTCAATGGAAAATTCTTTCTGCAGAGACAGAGAGTTAGCATCGGGGGGGGGGGGGGGGGATTCTCCCCCTCATTAGCCAGCTTTTTTGTTGCAGTGTGGGAGGAAAGAAATATTTTTTGTGAGTCTAACATTTATAAAAATAATATAATTTACGGTCGTTATATTGACAATTTGATAATTGTATGGAAGGAAGGGGTTTTTCAGCAAGAACAGTTCATTGCATACAGTGCTGGCCAAAAGTATTGGCACCCCTGCATTTCTGTCAGATAATACTCTGTTTCTTCCTGAAAATGATTGCAATCACAAATTCTTTGGTATTATTATCTTCATTTATTTTGCTTGCAATGAAAAAACACAAAAGAGAATGAAACAAAAATCAAATCATTGATCATTTCACACAAAACTCCAAAAATGGGCCACACAAAAGTATTGGCACCCTTAGCCTAATACTTGGTTGCACAACCTTTAGCCAAAATAACTGCGAACAACCGCTTCCGGTCACCATCAATGAGTTTCTTACAATGCTCTGCAGGAATTTTAGACCATTCTTCTTTGGCAAACTGCTCCAGGTCCCTGACATTTGAAGGGGCCTTCTCCAAACGGCCATTTTGAGATCTCTCCACAGGTCTTCTATGGGTTTCAGGTCTGGACTCATTGCTGGACACTTTAGTAGTCTCCAGTGCTTTCTCTCAAACCATTTTCTAGTGCTTTTTGAAGTGTGCTTTGGGTCATTGTCCTGCTGGAAGACCCATGACCTCTGAGGGAGACCCAGCTTTCTCACACTGGGCCCTACATTATGCGCAAAATTTGTTGGTAGTCTTCAGACTTCATTATGCCATGCACACTGTCAAGCAGTCCAGTACCAGAGGCAGCAGAGCAACCCCAAAACATCGGGGAACCTCCGCCATGTTTGACTGTAGGGACCGTGTTCTTTTCTTTGAATGCCTCTTTTTTTTCCCTGTAAACTCTATGTTGATGGCTTTTCCCAAAAAGCTCTACTTTTGTCTCCTCTGACCAGAGAACATTCTTCCAAAACGTTTTAGGCTCTCTCAAGTAAGTTTTGGCAAACTCCAGCCTGGCTTTTTTATGTCTCGGGGTAAGACGTGGGGTCTTCCTTGGTATCCTACCATACAGTCCCTTTTCATTCAGATGCTGACGGATAGTACGGGTTGTCACTGTTGTACCCTCGGACTGCAGGGCAGCTTGAACTTGTTTGGATGTTAGTCGAGGTTCTTTATCCACCATCCGCACAATCTTGCGTTGAAATCTCGTCAATTTTTCTTTTCCTTCCACATCTAGGGAGGTTAGCCACAGTGCCATGGGCTTTAAACTTCTTGATGACACTGCGCACCGTAGACACAGGAACTTTCAGGTCTTTGGAGATGGACTTGTAGCCTTGAGATTGCTCATGCTTCCTCACAATCTGGAGTCTCAAGTCCTCAGACAGTTCTTTGGTCTTCTTTCTTTTCTCCATGCTCAATGTGGTGCACACAAGGACACAGGACAAAGGTTCAGTCAACTTTAATCCATGTCACCTGCTGCAAGTGTGATTTATTATTGCCAGCACCTGTTATGTGCCACAGGTAAGTTACAGGGGCTGTTAATTACACAAATTACAGAAGCATCACAGGATTTTTCAAACAGTGCCAATACATTTGTCCACCACCTTTTTTATGTTTGGTGTGGAACTATATCCAATTTGGCTTTATGACAATTTTTTTTATTTTTTCATTGAAGACAAATTAAATGAAGATGATAATACCAAAGAATTTGTGATTGCAATCATTTTCAAGAAGAAACTGAGTATTATCTGACAGAATTGCAGGGGTGCCAATACTTTTGGGCCAGCACTGTATATGAATAATAATATATTTAATTTAAAATTTACATTTAACTCTCATAAAGTCAAAATTAATTTTTTGGATATTAATCTGATAGTTATGTAGGAATCCAGCTCACCCACGTCTGACGGGTTATGATTAAGGGCGTTAAGCCAGAAACGCGTTAACATTGTCTGAACTGCACTGAATAAATCACCTGAGCACCCAGCTGGATCACCTTCTTCATTTATCATTAATCTGATAGGTCATGTACATATGATGGTTCAATTGAAATTAGTCCATATGAAAAAGCCCACTGACAATACCTCGATCCTGCGTGCTAGTTCTTGTCATCCACCACACGTTAGAAGTAACATCTCCACAGGTGGACTTATCTTATCTTAAAACCATATGAGGCGTCATATTTCTGACATGAACAAAACAGATTTATGCGGTCCTTCTGCGGTAACCAAACGTTTTGTGACATGTTATGGCGGTAATTTAAAAGGATTTCGTTTTAGGGCTATAGAAAAAGTCAATAAATTAGACAGAGGGGGAGATTTTCAGCGGAAAGTTCTCAATCGTGAATCCTTTTGGATGTTTAAACTAAATACCAGAATTCCTTCAGGGCTCAATATATACGCCAGGATATGATTACACAATATAATTATTGAAAATTATTCATCTTATCATGTTTTTAAAATATTTTTTCATTTTTTTTATATATATAATATATATATGCTTCAAATTTTATGGTGTTTTTTCTATGCCCTGATCGCTGGTATCTAACAGATGTAGAGTAATTAAGTAACGAATTGTGGGTTGGATCCCAAGTGAGAGGGAAGTCTGTTTGTATTATATATAGAGGTATTGCACTGTTTGTTAAATATCCATGAATAAGAACTTACGACACGGCGTTATGTCGAAACGCGTTGGTAACTGTACCTTGTGGATGCTGTCCTTTTTTAATGAGATGAAAATAAAGAAAAGGTTTTAATCCATTTGCCTGTGATCCGCTGGACTTCACTTCTTTTGAATTTGTTTCCCTGTGCCTGGGATTTCCGTGCAGGATCAGGTGGTCCACTCCTTAGATTTACATATCATAGCAGTGAGCTGGAATATGTTTCTTTTGGTATCTGCTGGACAGGAAACATCTTTCCTAAACCTAGGAACAGGCACGGGTAGCTTCTATTAGAGCTTTGCTCATGTCTGGTTGTACTTCTGGAAGCTGGCCTCATTACCTGCCAGAGAAACAATAACTGTGAAACCTAATTTGAAAGTCATGGGTGCGGGAGAGAACAGAGGAAGGAAGGAACGAGAGAGACTTGTGTGTCTGTTCTGATCCATGATAAACTTGGAACAGGTCAACCCCTATTCATAACGACCAATTCAATAAAGATAAAGGGAACCTGTCCTTAGAGATGATGCTATTAACCTGCAGATATGAGATTAATCTGCGTTTCTCACCTGCTCAATGCTGGCAAAAATGCAGCGGGGAGAAAATGAACTTTTTTCTCCTCGCAGCATTTGGATTGTCAGACCGCAGTAGACCATTTTTTTTGTCTATTCTATCTAAATGTAGAAATTCCTATTGTGTTGTAGTAAAAAAATAACATTCAGTCTATCTTTCATCCTTATAGGAAATCCTTGTGAGAATAACGTTTTGTCAATAAATTGTAAAAAAGAAGATATCAGGAAGTCCTCTAATGGAGTAAACCTCATTACCCTTCATTTACATCCTGGACTTCATGACACGTCGCTATCATATAACCCCCCTACTCATGAGGAACCCTCTCCTGAGCAATCTCAGATTAATACCATATTTCCAGGTGACAAAGAGGAGCCAAGATTTCAGTATGACAAGCAACTTACTAAAAGCTCAAATTTTGTAACACAAAGAAAGCACAAAGACAAGCCATACTCCTGTTCAGAAAACTTTAAAAATAATTTAAACTTTGTTAGACATGAGAGAATTCTCACAGGAGAAAAAACATTTTTGTGTTCACCATGTGGAAAATCCTTCACAAATAAAAGTGCTTTTATTAATCATCAGAGAATTCATACAGCAGAGAAGCCGTTTTCATGTTCAGAATGTGGGAAATGTTTTAGAAAAAAATCACATCTTAATAAACATCAAAGAATTCACACAGAGGAGAAACTATTTTCATGTTTGCAATGTGGAAGGGGCTTTCAAAATAAACATACTCTTGTAAGACATCAGAGAATTCACACTGGAGAGAAGCCTTATTCATGTTTAGAATGTGAGAAATGCTTTACAAATAAATCAAATCTTGTGACACACAAGCGAATTCACACAGGACAGAGGCCGTATTCATGTTCAGAATGTGGGAAATCTTTTACAAGAAAATCAGGTCTTGTAACACATGAGAGATGTCACACAGGAGAGAGGCCGTATTCATGTTCAGAATGTGGGAAATCTTTTGTACAAAAATCAAGTCTTGTGACACATGAGAGATGTCACACAGGAGAGAAGCCGTATTCATGTTCACACTGTGATAAATGCTTTATAGATAAATCAAGTCTTGTGAGACATGTGAGAAGTCACACAGGAGAGAGACCGTATTTATGTTCAGAATGTGATAAATCTTTTATACATCAATCAAATCTTGTGAAACATGAGCGAATTCACACTGGAGAGAAGCCGTATTCATGTTCAGAATGTGGGAAATCTTTTATAAAGAAATCAGTTCTTATGGAGCATAAGAGAATTCATACAGGGGAGAAGCCGTATTCATGTTCACACTGTGATAAATGCTTTATAGATAAATCAAATTTTGTGAGACATGAGAAGACACACAAGAGAGATGCTAAGCTTAAATGAGTACACCCCCTTTGATAGGTAAGATTTTAATTAATATCTCACTTAACATAAGAACACTTTCCACAATGTTTACAACACTGCTTTTCACAAAACATTTTTTAACTAATAACATAAAAGTACATTATTAACTTTAACTTTAATGACAGAATCTTCAGTTTTGCTCACATTAGTTAAAAAAAAAAAACCACGTCAAAACTACTACATGTATTATTTTGGATGGCCTCCATGAGTTTTAAGGACAGCACTAAGTCTTCTATGTCTGGAATGAACGAGTTGGGAACATTACAACGTCCATCTTTTTTCCCTTCAAGAACGAGCTCTTTTAGAGCCTGGATGCCGGATGGAGAGTGAAGCGCAACTTGTCTCTTCACAATTCCCCATAGGTGTTTGGGGTCAGATCAGGAGACTGTTAGGAATATCAAGAGGTAAAAGTTGTAACAAAATGTATTTTGAATGTTTATGCTTAGAACTTAGGATAGAGATGAGCAAGAATGTAAATTACGTCCTTGAATTTGTAGAAATGTATGATATCTGCACACCTGTGCCTTAGATAATGGATATGTAAACGCATGCGCCTGTTCCAATTATTAAATTTCTTGCTCCAATTAGTAATTGCCTTATTCCAATTATTACATTCTGAAAAAGCTGCATTCACACATATAGATTTTCACCAATAAGTAATGGACAGGTGTGCCTGAGTGTCTATTGTACTGTAATATAAGACATCGCCTTGTCTCTTGCTGTAAGAATAAAACCTGCTTGCTTCAGATGAATTTGTGCCTCACGAAATAATTTCTCTAACGACTTGGTCCTTCGAACCAGAACCCAACAGCCTTTCATCTCCTCGGGTCGAATAAGAGCTAATTCTAGGACTTAGGCTCAGTCCATAATCAGCGTGAGAAGACCACAGGAATAAATAACGAGAGAGAAATATAAGAGAAAATTAAGTTTTTGTTTGATTCTTCTGTTTTGGTTTGTTCTTTGTGAAATACAAGTGCATTTCATTATATTAGAATATCAAGTATAGAGTCATTACACACAGAGGGATCTATTCCTATATATTATATAGAGTGATTACACACAGAGAGAACTATTCCTATATATTAGTCATTACACACAGAAATGTTTATTTCTGTTACTGTTGAATATGGCTTACAGCCAATGAAAACCCAAAAGTCATCTCATAAAATTAGAATAATTACCACAAAACACCTGCAAAGGCGTTTAAAATGGTCCCTTAGTCTGGTTCAGTAGGCTACCCAATCATGGGGAAGACTGATGACTAGAAGGCAGTCACTGACACATCTCACAAGGAGGGTAAGCCACAAAAGGTCATTGCTAAAGAAGCTGGCTGTTCAGAGTTCTGTATCCAAGCATATTAATTGAACTTTGAGTGGAAGGAAAGTTGTGGTAGAAAAAGGTGCACAAGCAACCGGGATAACCGCAGCCTTGATAGGATTGTTCAGAAAAGGCCATTCAAAACTATGGGGGAGCTTCACAAGTAGTGGACATTGCTGGAGTCAGTGCTTCAAGATCCACCACACACAGACGTATCCAGGACATGGGCTACAAGTGTCACATTGCTTGTGTGAAGCCACTCATTACCAATAGACAACTCCAGATGCGTCTTACCTGGGCCAAGGAGAGAAAGAACTGGACTGTTGCTCGGTCTCCAAGGTGTTTTTTTCAGATGAAAGTAAATTTTGCATTTCATTTGGAAAGCGCGGTCCCAGAGTCTGAAGGAAGAGTGGAGAGGTCACAATCCAAGCTGCTGGAGGTCTAGTGTAAAGCTTCCACAGTGATGGTTTGGAGCCATGTCATCTGCTGGTGTAGGTCTATTGTGTTTTATCAAGACCAAAGTCAGTGCAGCGTCTACTAGTAAATTTTACAGCACTTCATGCTTCCCTCTGCCAACAAGCTCTTTGGAGATGGAAATTTCACTTTCCAGCAGGACTTGGCCCCTGTCCACACTGCCAAAAGTCCCAATACCTGGTTTACTAACCACAGTATCACTGTGCTTGATTGGCCAGCAAACTCGCCTGACCTAAATCCCATAGAGAATATATGAGAGACACCAGAGCTAGTCATACACTGGCGCGTGCGCGGGTTAAATTGAATGTCACGATTACCAGATATCCTGCGCAGACGCAACCATTCTGCGCTCCATTATGGTACGCATCATATCGGCGCGCTGAGTTCTGGACAGGCACTGGGTACATGCGCAAGCTACGTTAACCTATTGCGACGTAGGGGTGCGGAGTATTTAAACCACGCATGCAGCATTGCCCAGCATGGTCTCTCACGCTGCCGGAAACCATCTCCTGGACAACATGCACACCATTATCATCTAGTGCGTTAACAACACCAGGTAATTGACGTTATGCTAGCAGGGTACCTTTTCTGGGGGGATTACGGGTGATAACCTGGGCTAATCTGAGCACTATCAATTGATTGTTTTTGTTATTATGTTTGCCTATTCAGGCACTTCCTTATGTATCTGCGCTTGTGCTAAAAAGAGGAATAAACCAAGCCACCATTGTTGCTATACAAACCATTATTAATGCAATTACACTGCTTTATTGGCCTCCTGAGGAACCCGTTCATGGGGGAAACACGTTGAGGCATCAGGCACGGTCTATATCGTCATATGAGATAAGTAATCCTTTGATCCGTTACCTGTCCACCTGTTAATTGCTTTTGAATTGATTTATCTTGCACTGTATCACATTTATAGACCCGTGCATTTTTTTCTGTCAGGGGTTCCAGGGACAGTTAGGGAAAGTCGACGGTGAGTGGGGGCGCCATAGTGACATCCAGGGCGCCGACCCCGCTGTCAGGGAGTGCTCAGTATATTGCATTAGGGTCAGCCATCTTCTTTTCTGTGCATTTTAATTTGTGTTAAGTTGGTTATTCACCGTGTTGGTTTTAACATTTCTAATAAAATTATACATTTTACTAGGGAAAGATTTATTCATCTTATATAATAATCTAATTTTCTGAGATAATGACTTTTGGGTTTTCATTAGATGTAAGCCATAATCCTCAACATTAAAGCTTGTTTCACACGTCAGTGAAAGACAGACGTTTTTCACTGACGTGTTAAAAACACATATTGCCCTCTGTGTGCATCTGCATGGGTTCTACATGTGGGTTCTACATGTGCTATCAGTGATCCACGATCGCACATGCAGATCAGGTATTTCAAACTCACCTGTCCATGCTCCTGCTGTCCATGGTGCTGAACTCTCCCGGATGCTGTTTCCAGCCGCCGCTGTCTCCCTTCTGCAGCTACTTCTGGGTCGGCTGTGCGGTGCATAAATGCATATGCATAAGAATAATTAGCCAGCTTGGAAGCAGCAGAGCGCAGCGGCCGGAGACAGCATTGCTGGAGATGGGTGAGTTTTATTTTAAATGTACGTGTTTTTCTGGTACGTGTTTCACGGATCACACCATATTGTGGTCCATGAGACATCAGTAATGCCAGGAAAAACGGACATCTCTCTATGCGGAAATCACGAATACGCGTCAGTGAGAAATCATTGGTCTGTGTATGTCCGTGATTTTGGTATGTATAAAAACTGTCACGTACCAGAATCATGATGTGTGAAAGAGGCCTAACATAAATAAACACGTGAAATAGATCCTTCTGTGTGTAATGACTCTAAATAATATATAATCCCTCTGTGTGTAATGACTATAATATATAATACACACGTGAAATAGATCCCTCTGTGTGTAATGACTCTATAATACACACGTGAAATAGATCCTTCTGTGTGTAATGACTCTAAATAATATATAATACCTCAGTGTGTAATGACTATAATATATAATACACACGTGAAATAGATCCCTCTGTGTGTAATGACTCTATAATACACACGTGAAATAGATCCTTCTGTGTGTAATGACTCTAAATAATATATAATCCCTCTGTGTGTAATGACTATAATATATAATACACACGTGAAATAGATCCCTCTGTGTGTAATGACTCTATAATACACACGTGAAATAGATCCTTCTGTGTGTAATGACTCTAAATAATATATAATCCCTCTGTGTGTAATGACTTTATATAATATATAATAAACACGTGAAATACAGTGCCTTGCAAAAGTATTCAGCCCCCTTGAATTTTTCAACCTTTTCCCACATTTCAGGCTTCAAACATAAAGAGAAAAATGTTAATGTTCTGGTGAAGAATCAACAAGTGGGACACAATTGTGACGTTGAATGAAATGTATTGCTTATTTTAAACTTTTTAAAAAAATTAACTGAAAATTGGGGCGTGCAATATTATTCATCCCATTTACGTTCAGTGCAGCAAACTCACTCCAGAAGTTGATTGAGGATCTCTGAATGATCCAATGTTGTCCTAAATGACTGATGATGATAAATATAAGCCCCTGTGTGTAATCAAGTCTCCATATAAATGCCCCTGCTCTGTGATAGTCTCAGTGTTCCATGTAAAGCGCAGAGAGCATCATGAAGAGCAAGGAACACAACAGGCAGGTCCATGATACTGTTGTGGAGAAGTTTAAAGCTGGATTTGGTTACAGAAAGATTTCCACAACTTTAAACATCCCAAAGAGCACTGTGCAAGCGATCATATTGAAATGGAAGGAGTATCATACCACTGCAAATCTACCAAGTTTGTAACGGTTTAAGAATGTGCCTCCCGTAAGGGAAGAAATAGAAAAAAATTGCTTATTTGTTTACCTGTTTTTATCTTTTTGCAGTTTAGCAACAAAAATAAACTGGTGTGGACGGGCAGCCCGCGGACGGTCTGCATTAAACCAATGGGGAGTGTGACGCCCTGGAAACCCCAGGACTCACAGGTCACTACACCACACACACACCCCCCACACTAGGAAGGTAACACCCGTCAAACACAAGTCCTGATTGCCTCCCTCAGTGTTAGACAGGCACACCAGGTGGGCGGGGTCAGGTGGAAAGATACGCCCACCGAGGAGTCTGCTGGCCTGAGGCAGGAAAGTGGAGTTCAGTTGAGTGCAGTGGAGTTGGAGGAAGTGAAAGGAGTAACAGGAGTACTGGGTTGGAGCCTAGGACCCGCAAAACAGTCAGGCAGGCAGACGGCAGGGGCCGCCTGCAGGAGACCGGGAACATGACCGGTGGAACCGTAGGGACCGGGACAGGGTTGGAGCCCGCCGGAACCAAACCGGGGAGCCAACAGTATACCGGAGCACCAGGATGGGTACTCAGACCCTGACTAGGCTATAGGCCACCACCATAGTCAAATTAACTGATTGAGGTCTGGACCTCACGGGGTCCTTTCCTACCAAAGTCCCGATTGAAGGCAACAGCCCAACCCGACTGGATAGTAGCCACCGCCAGAGGCCAGAGATCCGAGGGCCAACGCCTGCGGGCAAAGGAGCTCCTTCGACACACCCGCCGGGGAGCAGACCACCCGTGCTTAGGCACCGTGGTCCACTTGCACTTAGGTGCAGGAGAAAAGGTGGACTCTTCCAACCCGTCTAGTGAACTGAAGCCGGCTGCGGGCCTCCCGTCTATCACCACGTTTGGTTTACCAGTGACTCTGTGTGCCTTAATCGTGAGTACAACAGTGCCATCCGGCACCGCACCGCAGCACTGTGCCCTGCACCATCTCCCCGCAACCGGGCCCCGGGACACACCGCCCCTACCCACGGAGGGGTTAACACCAAAGCTACGCCCTTACACCGCTCCCAGGAGTCCCTCACCTCTACTGCAGCGGTGGTGTCCACCATCACCACAACCTGTGGGTGGCGTCACGAACAATCACCCCAACACCCGCATCCCCCGCGCGTAGCGCCAGCCTCCCTTGCAGAGCGAAGTGACCCCCGGGTCCATGAGAGGCTCGAGCCACCGCCCGCAGAACGAGCACGGATCCTAGCGGCTCGGCGATCGCAGCCGAGGTCGCGGGGCGGTACATCAGCGCAGATAAAGCGGACGACTACAGGCTGCAACCACCATCTGTCTGGCTTTACCTTGGTTGGCAATCAAAATACAGATACAGGGAAGCACATTTTTTTTTTAGTTGTTTAAAAAAAATGATAAAAAAAAATGCATGGGCTCCCGCTGCATTTTCTATTGCTAAGGGTAATCCAAGCAGCTACTGGCTGCTAAATCCCCGTGCTTGCTGTTTCCTGCACTGGCAATGGAAAATCCAGGAAAGCCCTTTTTATTTTTTTACCCAAAAACTAAAAAAAAAATGATGTGGGCTTCGCCATATTTTTGTATGCTAGCCAGGTACAGCAGGCAGGTACGGGCTGCCCCCATCCCCTAGCTGCCTATTTGTACCCGGCTGGAGTCAAAATTATAGGGAAGCCCTTTTTTTAATTATTTCATGAATTTCATGAAATAATTAAAAAAAAAACAAAAACCGACATGGGCTTTGCCCAATTTTTGTGTCCGGCCAGGTACAACTAGGCAGCTGAGGATTGGAATCCGCAGCATATGATGGCCCAAGCTTTCTGGCTTTCTGGGCCTTCCCGCTGTGAATTGCAGCTTGCAGCTGCCCCAGAAAATGGCGCTTTCATAGAAGCAGCCCTGTTGGCTGGTGGCACGCTGGCTAATAAGGGGTTAATACCAGCTTTGTTTTACCAGCTGATATTAAGCCCGAGATTCTTAATGTCAGGCCAAGTTTGACCCGGCCATTAAGAATCTCCAATAAAGGGTTAAAAAAGACACCACACAGAGAAAAAATACTTTATTAGAAATAAATACACAGACACACTTAGAGACTCCATGTTTATTACTCCCTCTCACCCCTCCACAATCCTGGTCTTCTGTCTTCTTTCTTCTTCAACAACCAATCTAGCTCTGCTATATCAGACAGCACAGGGAGGAAGAACGCTGCTCCTCCCCGCGCTGTCTAATCACTCAATGAGTGAGCAGAGGCTGCGGGTTGGTAAGTGGTGACGTCACCGCTGCCACCGTTGACATAGTAGCCTGACGGGCGGGCTACTATATCAACGGTGATCTCTGATCACCTGATTCCCGGCACTGCTAATCCCTGCATGTGGGCTGACTGTGTAAAGAGTGCCGACATGCAGGGACTGGGAGCTGAGCATGTGCCCGAGCATCTCGCCGGCACATGGCGCTCGCCGAGTATACTGAATACTGAGATGCTCGTACGAGCACCGCTTACTGACGTGATGCAATGACAGGACCTAGCATGACGTCATATTCATGTGAGCAGTCTGTAGCCAATGAAATAATACATTCCCACGTGACTGGTCACATACTATGACGTCACGGAAGGTCCTTTGTTACCGGGCGACACAGCGATGATCATCGTACTCGGAAGAAGTGTCGGGAGACAGAGAATGCAGGACGCGTCGCGGTACCTGTAAGTATAAGGATAATGTTTCTTATTAACTGAATTCTTTATTTCATAGCCCCCCACCCATCACATAACTGTAAAGTCAAAGATCGTGATCGGGATGCAAGATCGTGTTATCTCGATCACGATCTTTACAAAATGATCGGGCGAATCTCTCCGATCCCAACCATCGGGGGGGATCGCCCATCCGTAGGGACGAATAATATTGTATGCCCCAATTTTCAGTTATTTATTTTTTTAAAAAAACATTAAATTTCATTCAACTTCACAATTGTGTCACTTGTTGTTGATTCTTCACCAGAACATTAACATTTTTACCTTTATGTTTGAAGCCTGAAATGTGGGAAAAGGTTGAATAATTCAAGGGAGCTGAATACTTTCGCAAGGCACTGTAGATCCCTCTGTGTGTAGTGACTATATAATATATAATAAACACATGAAATAGATCCCTCTGTGTGTAATGACTCTAAATAATATATAGGAATACATCCCTCTGTGTGTAATGTTTCTATATAATATATAGGAATAGATCCCTCTGTGTGTAATGACTCTATATAATATAGGAATAGATCCCTCTGTGTGTAATGACTCTATATAATAAACACGTGAAATAGATCCCTCTGTGTGTAATGATTCTATATAATATATAGGAATAGATCCCTCTGTGTGTAATGTCTCTATATAATATATAGGAATAGATCCTCTGTGTGTAATGACTCTATATAATATATAGGAATAGATCCCTCTGTGTGTAATGACTCTATATAATATATAGAAATAGATCCCTCTGTGTGTAATGACTCTATATAATATATAGAAATAGATCCCTCTGTGTGTAATGACTATAATATCTAGGAATAGATCCCTCTGTGTGTAATGACTCTATATAATATATAGAAATAGATCCCTCTGTGTGTAATGACTATAATATCTAGGAATAGATCCCTCTGTGTGTAATGACTCTATATAATATAGGAATAGATCCCTCTGTGTGAAATGACTCTATATAATATATAGGAATAGATCCCTCTGTGTGTAATGACTCTATATAATATATAGAAATAGATCCCTCTGTGTGTAATGACTCTATATAATATATAGAAATAGATCCCTCTGTGTGTAATGACTATAATATCTAGGAATAGATCCCTCTGTGTGTAATGACTCTATATAATATATAGAAATAGATCCCTCTGTGTGTAATGACTATAATATCTAGGAATAGATCCCTCTGTGTGTAATGACTCTATATAATATAGGAATAGATCCCTCTGTGTGAAATAACTCTATATAATATATAGAAATAGATCCCTCTGTGTGTAATGACTATATAATATCTAGGAATAGATCCCTCTGTGTGTAATGACTCTATATAATATAGGAATAGATCCCTCTGTGTGTAATGACTCTATATAATATAGGAATAGATCCCTCTGTGTGAAATGACTATATAATATATAAGAATAGTTACCTCTGTGTGTAATGTTTCTATCTAATATATTATTTTCCCTTTTTGAATTGAATTACTGCAATAAATTATCTTTTTGATGATTTTCTAGTTTATTGAGATGCGCTTGTTTGTTTTGTAATTTTTGTTGTTTTCGGTGATTAGTCGGTGTCTCATTATACGTCGTATTTACAGTGTTTTAGTCGGGTCTTTAGATACTGAATGATCTCCAAACCTCCATTGGCCGACACCGGAGGGGAGGCGAGGATGAGGAAGATAATATTCAAGGAACAAACTCCTTTAACCTCTTAACGACCGGCGATTCACCTATTAATGACGGTTGTTCAGGGTACTCATTCCTCAGCGCTGCTTTCTAATGCAGCTGAGGAATATGTGAATAGCGCCGTGCAACAAGCAAAATTCCCACGGGTGACCGTGTACATGACAGACGAAACCTCTAGGCATTAGCTCCAACTGGTTTTGGAACTGATTAGGGCCGATTAACCCCTTAAATACAGTTGTCAATCACAACAGCATTATATACAGTGGAGAAATTAAGTATTTGATACGCTGCCAATTTTGCAGTTTTCCCACCTACAAACATCTGTTATTTTTATTGTAGGTAACTTCACCTGTGACACAGAATAAAAAAACAGACAGACAATCCCATTGTATGATTTATAAATAATTAATTTGCATTTTATTGCATGAAATAAGTATTTGATCACCGACCAACATGCAACAATATAGAGGTCCAGCACTAACCGCTTGCCCACTAGGTCCACTTGGCAACAATAGTACTGATAGTAAAATGGACCACAGGTGGTGCGCTGTACAGAATAAAACTCATGACAATGCAAAAATAGAAAGAATTGAAGCAGCAGGACTCACCAATTGTGTCCACGATTCTTTTATTTTAAATCCATAAAATCACCAAATTGCGGGGTGCAGGGAAGGAGGAGCGGGGAACGTCTGGGCGAAATTGTGGTTATATAAACAATTATGGACACAAATGGTGAGTGCTGCTGCTTTAGTTCTTTCTATTATCGCTTGATCACCAACCAGCAAGAATTTTGCTCACAGAGACCTATTATGTTTTCTTTAAGAAGCTCCTACTCTGCGCTCATTACCTGTATTAATCGCACCTGTTTGAACTCGTTACCTGTATAAATGACACCTCTCTACACACTCAATCACACTCCAACCTCTCCACCATGGCCAAGACCAAAGAGCTATCTAAGCACATCAGTGACAAAATTATAGACCTGCACAAGGCTGGGATGAGCTTCAGGAGAATGGACAATAGGCAAGCAGCTTGGTGAGAAGGCAACAACTGTTGGTGCAAATGTTAGAAAATGGAAGAAACACAAAGTGACTGTCAATACTACTCAGTTTGTGGCTCCATGCAAGATGAGGTAAGGATGATTCTGAGAAAGGTCAGGACTCAGCCCAGAACTATATGACAGGACCTGGTCAATGATCTGAAGAGAGCTGGAACCACAGTCTCAAAGATTACCATTCGTAACACACTACATCGTCATGGATTAAAACCCTGCAGGGCACGCAAGGTCACCCTGCTCACACCAGCACATGTCCAGGCCTGTTTGAAGTTCTCCAGACCTGAATCCAATAGAAAATCTTTGGAGGGAGCTTAAACTGAATGTTGCCCAGTGATAGCCCCAAAACCTGAAAAATCTGGAGCTCTGTATGGAGGTGCGACCTGAAAGATCTGGAGAAGATCTGTATGGAGGAGGACCTGAAAGATCTGGAGAAGATCTGTATGGAGGGATGACCTTAAAGACTTGGATCTGTATGAAAGAGTGACCTGGAAGATCTGAAGAAGAGGAGAAGATCTGTATGGAGGAGGACCTGAAAAGATCTGAAGAAGATCTGTATGGAGGTGCGACCTGAAAGATCTACAGTAGATCTGTATGGAGGAGCGTCCTGAAAGATTTGGAGAAGATCTATATTTATGAGCGACCTGAAAGATCCGGAGATGTGTATGGAGGAGTTTTCAAAACCCCTGCTGCAGTGTGTGCAAACCTGGTCAAGATCTACCGTAAACGTCCGACCTTTGTAACTGCAAACAAAGGTTTCTACCAAATACTCAGTTCTGTTTTTCTATTGTAGTAAATACTTATTTCATGCAAATTAATAATTTATAAATCATACATACATGGGCAGCACGGTGGCTCAGTGGTTAGCACTGCAGTCTTGCAGCGCTGGAGTCCTGTGTTAGAATCCCACCAAGGACAACATCTACAAGGAGTTTGTATGTTCTCCCCGTGTTTGCATGGGTTTCCTCCGGGTACTCCGGTTTCCTCCCACACTCCAAAGACATACAGATAGGGAATTTAGATTCTGAGCCCCAATGGGGACAGTGTTCCTGATGTATGTAAAGTGCTGCGGAATACGTTAGCTGTTGTGAATGTTAGTTATGTTTTGGCTGCTGAGAGGCTCCCTCTGGTGGCCAGGAATGGTTTGGACTTGGACCAGGTGTGTTGTGCAATGGGCGTTTCCTTTGATAACTCACTGCTTATTTAAATCCTGGTCTGATAGCAGGCTATGCCGGATGCCAGTTGTTCTTTGTATCACCAGCCTGCTTCATTCTGCTCCACACCACATCTACCCCAGATAAGTGCTTGCTCTTTATTTATTGTTTGGTTCTTTTGCTCTTATCTGGGTTTGTCATTTGCTGTGGTTGCTTTCAGATTATTTGCATGCAGGGATTTTCCCCTCATTTGCATGGCTGGGGAACTCCCTGCAGTTCTGTTTGGAGTATAGCTCCTTTGGGTCCATGTGTTTGTGGCTTGTTGAATTTTTTATGATTCTTGTTTTCTGTTCATTGGTATGACAAAAGCACCTGGTATAGGATGGAGTTCAGATCGTGCGATCTGAGGGCCTTTTTGTACTATCAGGAATTTGGAATTTTGCAGGGTTTTACTCTGGCCACCATCAGTCCCTTTCCTGTCCTTTCCTATTTTAGTCAGTGGGATGGTCCACTTGGTTCCCCTATCTAAGTTGCCGTCTTCATCAGAGTTGGTGCTTTTGTTTTTCCAACATGTTGTTCGTTTGCATGGTATTCCCGAAAACATTGTTTCTGACGGAGGAGTGCAGTTTGTATCCAGGTTTTGGAGGATTTTTTTCTCCAAATTGGGTGTTCAGCTGTCTTTCTCCTCGGCGTTTCATCCTCAGACCAACGGTCAGACTGAAAGGGCTAACCAGACCCTGGAGACCTATTTACGGTGTTTTGTTTCTGCGGATCAGGATGACTGGGTTTCGTTTTTGCCTTTGGCTGAATTTGCCCTTAACAATAGAGCTAGCTCTACCACATTGGTGTCCCCCTTTTTCTGCAATTTTGGGTATCACCCTAGGTTCCTCTCAGGGCAGCTTGAGGCGTCTGACTGTCCAGGTGTGGATTCGGTGGTCACCAGAATGCAGCAGATTTGGGGGCAGGTAGTGGATAAATTGTTTCAGTCCCAAGAAACTGCCCAAAAGTTTGCCAACCGGCGTCGGACTGTTGGTCCCTGGTTTAAAGTAGGGGACATGGTGTGGTTGTCTTCTAAAAATATTCCTATGAGAGTTCCATCTCCTAAATTTAAGCCCAGATTTATTGGACCTTATAAGATTTCGGAGATTATCAACCCTGTATCTTTTCGTTTGACTCTGCCTGCGTCATTTAAGATTCACAATGTCTTCCACAAGTCCTTGTTGAAGAAACATGTAGAGCCCACAGTTCCTGCAGCAGCGCCTCCTGACCCTGTTTTGGTACAAGGGGATCTGGAATATGAGGTTGAAAAAATTCTGGATTCCCGTCACAGTAGGCGTCAGCTTCAGTACCTTGTGAAATGGAAGGGTTATGGGCAGGAAGATAACTCTTGGGTTGTGGCTTCTGACATTCATGTGGACAGGTTGGTTTGCGCCTTCCATCATGCTCATCCCGAGCGACCCGGTGGCGTTGGTGAGGGTTCGGTGACCCCTCCTCAAGGGGGGGGTACTGTTGTGAATGTTAGTTATGTTTTGGCTGCTGAGAGGCTCCCTCTGGAGGCCAGGAATGGTTTGGACTTGGACCAGGTGTGTTGTGCAATGGGCGTTTCCTTTGCTAACTCTCTGCTTATTTAAATCCTGGTCTGATAGCTGGCTATGCCGGATGCCAGTTGTTCTTTGTATCTCCAGCCTGCTTCATTCTGCTCCACACCACATCTACCCCAGATAAGTGCTTGCTCTTTATTTATTGTTTGGTTCTTTTGCTCTTATCTGGGTTTGTCATTTGCTGTGGTTGCTTTCAGATTATTTGCATGCAGGGATTTTCCCCTCATTTGCATGGCTGGGGAACTCCCTGCAGTTCTGTTTGGAGTATAGCTCCTTTGGGTCCATGTGTTTGTGGCTTGTTGAATTTTTTATGATTCTTGTTTTCTGTTCATTGGTATGACAAAAGCACCTGGTATAGGATGGAGTTCAGATCGAGCGATCTGAGGGCCTTTTTGTACTATCAGGAATTTGGAATTTTGCAGGGTTTTACTCTGGCCACCATCAGTCCCTTTCCTGTCCTTTCCTATTTTAGTCAGTGGGATGGTCCACTTGGTTCCCCTATCTAAGTTGCCGTCTTCATCAGAGTTGGTGCCTTTGTTTTTCCAACATGTTGTTCGTTTGCATGGTATTCCCGAAAACATTGTTTCTGACGGAGGAGTGCAGTTTGTATCCAGGTTTTGGAGGATTTTTTTCTCCAAATTGGGTGTTCAGCCGTCTTTCTCCTCGGCGTTTCATCCTCAGACCAACGGTCAGACTGAAAGGGCTAACCAGACCCTGGAGACCTATTTACGGTGTTTTGTTTCTGCGGATCAGGATGACTGGGTTTCGTTTTTGCCTTTGGCTGAATTTGCCCTTAACAATAGAGCTAGCTCTACCACATTGGTGTCCCCCTTTTTCTGCAATTTTGGGTATCACCCTAGGTTCCTCTCAGGGCAGCTTGAGGCGTCTGACTGTCCAGGGGTGGATTCGGTGGTCACCAGAATGCAGCAGATTTGGGGGCGGGTAGTGGATAAATTGTTTCAGTCCCAAGAAACTGCCCAAAAGTTTGCCAACCGGCGTCGGACTGTTGGTCCCCGGTTTAAAGTAGGGGACATGGTGTGGTTGTCCTATAAAAATATTCCTATGAGAGTTCCATCTCCTAAATTTAAGCCCAGATTTATTGGACCTTATAAGATTTCGGAGATTATCAACCATGTATCTTTTCGTTTGACTCTGCCTGCGTCATTTAAGATTCACAATGTCTTCCACAAGTCCTTGTTGAAGAAACATGTAGAGCCAACAGTTCCTGCAGCAGCGCCTCCTGACCCTGTTTTGGTACAAGGGGATCTGGAGTATGAGGTTGAAAAAATTCTGGATTCCCGTCACAGTAGGCGTCAGCTTCAGTACCTTGTGAAATGGAAGGGTTATGGGCAGGAAGATAACTCTTGGGTTGTGGCTTCTGACATTCATGCGGACAGGTTGGTTCACGCCTTCCATCATGCTCATCCCGAGCGACCCGGTGGCGTTGGTGAGGGTTCGGTGACCCCTCCTGAAGGGGGGGGGTACTGTTGTGAATGTTAGTTATGTTTTGGCTGCTGAGAGGCTCCCTCTGGAGGCCAGGAATGGTTTGGACTTGGACCAGGTGTGTTGTGCAATGGGCGTTTCCTTTGCTAACTCTCTGCTTATTTAAATTCTGGTCTGATAGCTGGCTATGCCGGATGCCAGTTGTTCTTTGTATCTCCAGCCTGCTTCATTCTGCTCCACACCACATCTACCCCAGATAAGTGCTTGCGCTTTATTTATTGTTTGGTTCTTTTGCTCTTATCTGGGTTTGTCATTTGCTGTGGTTGTTTTCAGTTTATTTGCATGCAGGGATTTTCCCCTCAGTTGCATGGCTGGGGAACTCACTGCAGTTCTGTTTGGAGTATAGCTCCTTTGGGTCCATGTGTTTGTGGCTTGTTGAATTTGTTATGATTCTTGTTTTCTGTTCATTGGTATGACAAAAGGACCTGGTATAGGACGGAGTTCAGATCGAGTGATCTGAGGGCCTTTTTGTACTATCAGGAATTTGGAATTTTGCAGGGTTTTACTCTGGCCACCATCAGTCCCTTTCCTGTCCTTTCCTATTTTAGTCAGTGGGGGCCTCACCTTTTGCTAATCCTGTCATCTATCTGTGTATTGTGTTTTTCCTATATCACCGCAGTCTTTGAATGTGGGGGGCTAGCTATTCTTGTCTATTTTCTGAGGCAGAGAGTTATTCATCTTTCCTTCCTTTAGGATAGTTAGTTCTCCGGCTGGGTTCGCGGTGCACAGGATGTTAGTTCACCCCTCGGCTACTTCTAGTTTTGATGGTTAGTAAGGGGATGGCGGCCAGATTAGTTGCCAATGCTCTTGTCACCTTTTACCAATGATTTGTGGTGGTCTTCCATGGTTCCGGATCATAACAGTTAGCGCTATATAAAAATAAAGATTCATTTATTTATTTATTTACAATTGGATTTTCTGGATTTTTTTATTCTGTTATAGTTGAAGTTACCAACGATAAAAATTACAGACTGCTCCATTCTGTGTAGGTGGGAAAACTTGCAAAATCAGCAGAGCTTCAAATACTTATTTTCCCATAATTTGGCCCACCTGTTTGTAGGATCTAGTTTGTGTCCAGCCTGGGAATTGATTTGAGAGTCAGTGGCGCCCAGTACATGGCGAATTTATACAGCAGTACAAGGGCTCCAGCTGGTTGACGAGGTTGGTGGTAATATACTTGAGGGCGAAAGGGTTTATCTGCTGTTGTTCATGTTAGGTCGAGCGATAGAAGATGGTCTGTCATGGTGGCGGTTGCTGGCAGGGTGGCCGACATGGCCTTCTTTTTTAAATTGCTCGGCTGGATGGACGTTATTAAAGATTTTATGGTGCGTCAAGCGTTAAAAGGCTATCACAAAAATGTGTCACAGCAAAATTGGAGGCACCCAGTGTCTTTTGAGCTGCTCGGTAAACTTAAGGTCTTGCCTCAGGTGTGTTTCTTGGAATATGAGTGTCGGTTGTTTAGCACTGCTTTTGTCCTGCCTTTTTCGGTGCCTTTAGGATCAGCGAGCTAGTCAGCAGAAACATAAATGTTACAGTGTTTTGGGGTTGAATGATGTTGAATGTGGGGTGGATGCAGTACACTGCCGTTTGAAACGGTCCAAGACAGATCAGCTGTGTAGACGTCGCGTGGTCGAACTCTGGGGGGTACCGGGCTTAGTAGAGTGCCCGGTCAAACAAGTTTCGTCAGTTCTGGAGGTGAGGGGAACTCGCGTGGGGTCCTTTTTGTCACACCAAGATGGGTCTGCCATGTCTAGCTATCGGTTTGTCTGCATCTTTCGGAGATGCCTGCAGCAGTGCGGTCTGAACGAGGCAGAGTTTGCGTCCCATTCCTTCAGGATCAGGGCACTGACTCAGGCTGCTTGTTGGGGACTATGTGCGCAGGCTGTCCGGAAAATTGGATTCTGTGAGTCCGTGAGGTACAGATCTTATGTACGACCTTCTCTGTTGTAAAGGGGCCCTGGGGAGGAGGGTTTCGGATTCTTCGGGTTATATTTGATCCTGATTGCCCCCTTTTCCTCTTCCCCGTCCCCCCCATCGTGTCACTTTTGTTTTGTACTTTTGTTTTGTAGGTTCTCCTTTGCTGGCTTGGGTACTAGGCCATTCGTACGTTTATTGGGGCGCCCTTTGGGCTGATGTAAGACCCAATGGCCGTCAGTTGGGGGTCCCCAAAGACACAGCGACGGTGTGCTGGATCGGGGTAAGAGGCATGATGTGGAGTGAGGTGTTACCTACCTGGTGATGTCACTCTGAAATGGACAGACCACCGGATTTTCTGGTGCTGCACGTGTGGGTGAACGACTTAGGTGTCCGGGCGTCCAGGGAATTGATACGTGATATCAAGTGTGACTGTCTTCAGCCCCTGTCGTTCCACCCGCGTCTAGTACTAGTGTGGTCAGGCATTGTTGCGCGTCAGGAATGGAGGCGTACTAGATCTGTCGAGGGTGTAAATAGGACGCGGGTAAAAGTTTCATTTCTCGTGTGTGCGGTGTCGCGGTGCGACACATAGAGTTAGAGTCTCCATCCTCCGAGTTTTTGCGTCAGGATGGTGTTCATTTCAACTCTGTTGGTATTGACATTTGGGCCCTGGGGCTCATGGATGGGGTGGAGAAAGCTTTTTTGTTGTGGGAGGACTTGCACGCACAAGGGGTCATGTATGCTCGCTGTGGCCGAATGGAAGGGGGTATCTGAAGGCGGGGGGGTCTGCACAAAAAGAGAGGGTGAGTGCAGGAGCGTGTTACCCCCTGTGGTGCAAGTAATTGGTGATTCGGATCCTTGCTGGGTTGAATCTCAGCGGGACATTGGGTGGGCAACATTTGGCTAGGTGCCCTCGAACCGCTGTGGTGCGGCTGAGGGGTAGGTGATGAGCCGTTGTTGCATCGTACGTTTTTTGTCAACCTTCACTTACCACCTCCTTTCAGATGTTCTTCAATGGATTTTGAAATGTTTGTATATTGTTTATGTTTTGATATTAATAAATGGGGGCTGTTGTGGCCTTTTTTATCCGTCACACAGTTTTGATGTTTATTTTAGGTAAGAACCCCCTGGTGGTGGTGGGGGGGTTGTTTGGTCAATAGAAGGGCCCATAGTCAGGTTTTCCAGAGTCATGTACAGTCTGCAGTCAGGACCTGGAAGAAGCCCATATAGCTGAAATCCTCAGTAATATACACCTGGAAGGAGCCCGTACATTCTAGTGTATTTAGTACTGAGTCTGTTACAATGTACAGTCTGCAATCACGTCCTGGAAGAAGCCCGTACATTTGAAATCCTCAGTAATATATACCTGGAAGGAGCCTGTATATCTGAAATCCTCAGTAATATACACCTGGAAGGAGCCTGTATATCTGAAATCCTCAGTAATATACACCTGGAAGGAGCCTGTATATCTGAAATCCTCAGTAATATACACCTGGAAGGAGCCTGTATATCTGAAATCCTCAGTAATATACACCTGGAAGGAGCCTGTATATCTGAAATCCTCAGTAATATACACCTGGAAGGAGCCTGTATATCTGAAATCCTCAGTAATATATACCTGGAAGGAGCCTGTATATCTGAAATCCTCAGTAATATATACCTGGAAGGAGCCTGTATATCTGAAATCCTCAGTAATATACACCTGGAAGGAGCCTGTATATCTGAAATCCTCAGTAATATATACCTGGAAGGAGCCTGTATATCTGAAATCCTCAGTAATATATACCTGGAAGGAGCCCGTATATCTGAAATCCTCAGTAATATACACCTGGAAGGAGCCTGTATATCTGAAATCCTCAGTAATATACACCTGGAAGGAGCCTGTATATCTGAAATCCTCAGTAATATACACCTGGAAGGAGCCTGTATATCTGAAATCCTCAGTAATATACACCTGGAAGGAGCCTGTATATCTGAAATCCTCAGTAATATACACCTGGAAGGAGGTCGTAGATTCTAGTGTCTTCAGTAGTGAGTGTGTTACAATGTATAGTCTACGGTCAGGACCTGGAAGGGGCCCATATATCTGAAATCCTCAGTAATATACATCTGGAAGAAGCCTGTACATTTTAGTGTCTTCAGTAGTGAGTCTGTTACAATGTACAGACTGCAGGCAGGACCTTGAGAGAGCCCATACATTTGAAATCCTCAGTAATATACACCTGGAAAGAGCCTGTATATCTGAAATCCTCAGTAATATACACCTGGAAGGAGCCCGTTCACTCTAGTGTCTTCAGTAGTGAGTCTGTTAAAATGTACGGGCTGTAGACAAGTCCTGGAAGGAGCCTGTATATCTGAAATCTTCAGTAATATACACCAGGAAAGAGCCCGTACATTCTAGTGTCTTCAGGAGTGAATCAACTAAAATGTACGGGCTGTAGTCAGGACCAGGAAGGAGCCCATATATCTAAAATCCTCAGAAATATACACTTGGAAGGGGCCCATACATTCTAGTATCTTCATTACTGAGTCTGTTACAATGTACAGTCTGCAGTCAGGACCTGGAAGGAGCCCGTACATCTGAAATCATCAGTAATATACACCTGGAAGGAGCCCATATAACTAAAATCATCAGTAATATACACCTGGAAGGCCCCCCTACATTCTAATATCTTCAGTAGTGAGTCTGTTATAATCTACGAGCTGCAGTCAGGACCTGGAAGGTGCCTATTAGTGTTGAGCAAGTACGCTTGTCACTACTCGGTACTCGCACGAGTATCACTGTA
Organism: Anomaloglossus baeobatrachus; assembly: GCF_048569485.1. NCBI lineage: Eukaryota > Metazoa > Chordata > Amphibia > Anura > Aromobatidae > Anomaloglossus > Anomaloglossus baeobatrachus. Next base: position 967,909,184 of record NC_134353.1, read on the forward strand.
CTCGGGCTACTCGGCGGGGACCGAGTAATCTCGCGATACTCGTGCTGTACTCGTGGTCTTCATCCCTGCATGTTGGCGCTCTTTTGAGAGCCAGCCCTCATGCAGGGATTGGCTGGCAGACCACTGCAATGCCACAGCCCTGTTAGTTGTGGAATTGCAGTGATTGGCCGGCCTGCACAGCGTGACCGAGCCTTTATACCGGCGGGCGCGCTGTGCTCTGCACACAGCCATCCAGACAGTCAGTGCAGGGAGAGTGTTGCTGCTTCAGGGAAAGGTTTGCGGCCCTTTATAGTTATTTCCGTAGCAGGGCTGCAAACAGTGTGACCAGAAGTCCTTCTCAGGACTATTCTAGTTGTATCCAGGCATGCAGGGTAAAGCCAGGTCGGAGTACAGGAGCAGAGTCCTTCTCAGGACTATTGTTGCTGTATACAGGCAGGGCAGGCAGGGTATAGCCAGGTCGGAATACAGGCTAGTGACCAGAAGAGTCCTTCTCACGACTATTGTAGCTGTATACAGGCAGGCAGGCAGGGTATATAGCCATTCCTAGTGGTGACCGTATACCAGCCTTCATCATATCTGGGGCTGGTGTACACAGTCTAAAACAGTCCTGATAGTGTCAGACTTCTCAGTAATTGTCGCTCCTAAAAACCTGTTAGGTTCTTAGTGCGTCCGTGCTTGCATTTAAAAACCGCACGTGTGTGCCTGTCGGTGGCAGCGTACAGGTGCACTTGTGTGCGTTTTGCACAAACTTGGATATAACGCACAAGTCTAGTGAATACACGTCAGCACAGCATTGCAAAATGCGCAAGGGCGTTGGCAACGAACAAGGAAGTGGACGTGATGGTGGTGCAGGCAGAGGCCAAGGTCGTGGGCAAGCTCTAATTTCGCCACAACAAAGGGCCACATCTACTCGCTCGCACGTCCTGTCCCAAATTCTTGGGGACTGCAGCAGTACACCGCTCTTGAACCAAGACCAGTGTCAACAGGTTGTTAGTTGGATAGCGGATAATGCTTCCAGTCAGATTGGCACCACCACAAACACTCTGTCTTCCACACGGTCAAGTGTCAGTAGCCGTGATACTGCACCGCACATCTCAGAACCTGATCCTCCTTCCTACCACCAGGCTGAGTACACGTCCTCGGACATTAATGATCCCACACTTGGACACTCGGAAGAGCTGTTCACGTTTCCATTCGCACATTCTGGCCTCTCGCCAGCTCCTGTTGAAGTGGGTCATGAGGAGATCGTATGTACAGATGCCCAAATATTTGAGCAGCCACGTTCTCACGAAGTTGGCAACGTGTCTCAACAAGGGGTGGACGATGATGAGACACAATTGTCAGGAAGTCAGGAGGAGGAGCAGGGTGCGGAAGAGGAAGACGACGTGGTGGATGATCCAGTAACTGACCCAACCTGGCAGGAGGATATGCAGAGCGAGGACAGCAGTGCACAGGGGGAGGGAGGCGTAGCATCCCAACAGGCAGTAAGAAGCAGGGTGGTGGCCCCAGGGAGAACTCAGGCAACCGTTCCCCGGAACAACAACACGACACAAGGTGCCTGTACAAATGTTAGGTCTTCCCGAGTCTGGCAGTTTTTTAAGTTGGCTCCAGATGATTCTAAAAAGGCCATTTGCAACACCTGCCATGCCAGCATCAGCAGGGGTACCAAAACTAGCAGCCTGACCACCACCAGCATGATCAGGCACATGACAGCCAAGCACCCGACTTTGTGGGAGGTACAACAGAGTCGAGGAGCAGTGCTTGCTGATGTCACTACTACGTCTTCGCTTGTTGTGCATGCGAGCCAATCCCCTGTCCATGCTGCCTGCGAACAAGCCTCCTCCACTCCTGCACCTGCAGTTGCCTACGCAGAAATAACACCATCATCAAGCACGTCCTTGTCCCAGCGCAGCGTTCAGTTATCCATTCAGCAAACCTTTGAACGCAGGCGCAAATACACTGCCAACGCCCCACATGCCACACTTCTAAATGCTAACATTTCGCGACTGCTTGCGCTGGAAATGTTGCATTTTAGGCTGGTGGAGACAGAAGCATTCCGCGACCTGATGGTGGCAGCTGTCCCACGTTACTCGGTCCCCAGCCGCCACTATTTCTCCCGGTGTGCCGTTCCCGCATTGCATAACCACGTGTCACAAAACATCACACGTGCCCTGAACAACGCTGTTTCAGCCAAAGTCCACCTAACCACAGACCTGTGGACATGTGCTTGTGGGCAAGGCCGCTACATCTCGTTGACGGCACACTGGGTTAATATTATGGAAGCTGGGACCCAGTCTGAGCAAGGGACGCAACAAGTCCTTCCCACACCAAGGTTTGCAGGCCCTACCTCAGTCAGGGTTTCACCCACACTCTACATCTCCGGAATGTCATGCTCTTCAGCCTCCTCCTCCTCCTGCGCATCCTCATCCACTTTACCCTCCACACCAGTCCCAAGCTGGAAGTGTGACGCCGTGGGCAAGCCAGGGGTCACAGGTCACAACAACACACACACCCCACATTCCCTGCAGGTACACCAGCTAACCAGAAATCCTTGTTGCCTTCCTCCAGGGGCTAGTGTCCACACCAGGGGGGTGGAGCCAGGCGGTTGGTGTCCACCCACCAAGGAGTTCATAGCCCTGGAGGCAGGAAGGAGCAGGCAGTTCAGCCAGGGCGGAGGAAGTGGAAGGAAGTGAAGTGTAGTGGAGCTGAAGAAGAAAGCTGAAGTGACAGAGAAGTGAAAGTAGAGAAAGTGCAAAGTGGCAGTTTAGTACAGCCTGAAGTGGTCTGAGGCTGTGTGCCTGGACAGAGACAGCAAGGTCAGCAGACGGCGGAGATTGTCTGGAGTGGGACTGTTTGGAGGTTCCTGGAAGGACCGCGGACGGGTAGTGGCCCGGCGGTCTGGAGCAGCGTGCAAAGGACAGTCAGTACCAGGGCAGGGGCCTCTCGGACCCCGGCAAGGCTAGGAGTCGCCATAATTTGCCGAATCCGTCAGTGAAGGGGACGTAGATCCCCCAACAACCAAGTCCCGATTGAAGGCAACAGCTCAACCATTACAGGGGAGACACCGCCACCGCCAGGGCACCAGTTTCCCCAGGGCCAGCGTCTGCGGGCAAAGTGTGGAGCTCCTCCGGCCCAGATTGTAGTCGGGGAGCGGGTAACCGGTGGGAACCCATCGCTACCAATAGATGTAACATAGGTGCAGGGAAGAGTGATCATCACCGCCAACTGCAGGGAACCGCAGCACCGTGAACCGTCCGAGGGACCCGTCCAACCAGCCGTTTGTTTACTGAGAACTGTGTCGTGGTTACTGGCTGAGTGAGTACCTCCGTGCCGCAAGGCACAGCGCTGCCCCCGCGTCCCTGCACCCACCAGGCCCTGCATCTCCCATCTCATCACCGGGCCCCGGGATCACCAACCCCTACCCACGGAGGGGCAACGCAACATCTCGCTGCTACCCACCATCATCCCCGGGCCTATAGAGCAGCGGTGGTGAAATCACCACAACCGTGGGTGGCGTCACGGACAATAAACAATTCCCACACCCAACAACCCCCCTTTCACTCACGGGCGAGGAGTGCCGCTCGAGAACCCCCGGGATCCGGCCTATCGCTCGAGCCACCACTGAGCAGCAGCCGCCGGACCCGAGCAGAAGGGGTGAGCGTAGTGTGCTGACACCCTCCTCCCCGCCCGCGACAACTTGGCGTCACGAACAGGATCCTACCGCTCTGCCGTTTGGTAGAGGTGCGCCTTGTTACCGCCGGAGGTATCCGGCTGAAAAATTTCAGAAGCCGCCATCTTTGGCGCGAAAAGTTCCCGCTCGAGCGTCTTCTCGAGTAGCAGAGGCGCGAAGGCCAAAACTCCGCCCCAAGAGAGGAGGGGCCGAAAAGAGCTAAGGGGGACGCGATGGCGGCTGGCTGCATGTAGCTGCAGCTATAAAAGCAGGGACGCCAGGACTCTGCAGCGATATTGGGTTCCTGGAAGACCTCGTTATCAAGATGCAAAACCCTGCTCACAACAAGGAAGCCCCCGCGCCTGGCACGGCGACGTGGTTGAGGGACCGGACTGTCCCGCTGAGTAATCGTCTGCAGGCCCATATGCAACTCCTCCTGGAGGAGTGGGAGACCGACATGGCGGATGTGGTGGCTGCTATGTGGAGACGCAAGGCAGAAGAGGATTTGGAGGAGCGGGTAAGCGACCCACGCCCCTGTATTCCTGAGGGATCGGCCGTTGGAGCTGAGGGGCCCGGCCGGCTTCCGCTCACCCTACCTCTCTCCCTGCTACCCGTAATAGCTGCTGCCGCCCCACCATTAGGCCCGCTACCTACCCAACCGGTAGCGATACCCTGCCCAGCCGCTCCGGCGGACCAGCCGGCTGCAGACGTCCGGGACGTCCCTGAAGTATACCAGGGGGAACCGCTGGAACCGCGACCCCTTAACAGCATGGTGCCAGAAGTCCCAATAGAGACTGTGCCAGACCCTGAGCCCGAGACCGTGGCCTGGATGAAGGCCCGGGTGATGCAATTCCACCGGCGTCAGCAGGATCAGATCTTCCGGATGATGGAGCAGTGGACCAACGAGGTGGAGGAGCTGCTTACAACTGCCCCGAGGTACGGAGGGGGAATGGATGTAGCAGAACCGACTGGTGACCCACGTCCCTATGTCCTACCAGGACCGGCCGCTGCGGCTGAGGGGCCCGGCCTAGTCTCGGCCTATGCATCACCCTTGCCGTTACTTATGGGGCGCCTTAATGTCAGCTCGCCTAATCTGCTGCTCTGTGCTACCGCAGAAGGGGCTGAAGTGCTGGATGTTGGAGGCCAGGAGGCTGCGACAGCTGGCGGCAACCCGCCTGACGCAGAAGCACGAGATGACGACTCCGGCCCTAGTCCCGGGTCTGCTGCTGAGTTTGAAGAGGCAAGTGAGCGTTCCCGCTATGTAGGAGACCCCGTGGTTGTCCATACCCCGCGTGCCGGTGGAAATGGGTACCGGGTGCCCCTGTCACCGCAGGCATGTCAGTGCATGTTTGATGTGCCGGTGGCAGAGGACGGGTCCGCCTCAGCAGAAAAGTACGAGTAGGGCAGTGGATGCCCGCTACAGCAGTCCCCGTTGGGACCACCTTTGTGTTTGTTTAAAAGTTTGAAAAAGTTGAAAATGATGAAAATGATTACCGAGTACCTAACCTGATTGTCAAGAAGTGATTTGCAACCGGCTGGAGCCAGCACCGTTGTCCCCGTGGGGACCGTTTAAAAAGTTTGCATGGGGACTATCCATGGACAAGCCCGTGAACTTGCAGGGCAACCACAAACGTTAAGTGGCTTGTAAATAAGTTGTTTGCCGTTACCGTTTTCCGCAATGCCGCCTCCGGAGAGGCAGGTTGGAGGGAGGGCCCTCAGCAGAGCAGGCTGGGGCCCAGCCACCAAAGGAACCGGTGGCTACCCTCTGGAGGGAAAGGACAGATCCCGCTCGGGTAACTTGTGCTGGACTGTGGGTCAAGGGGTGCTGCCTGGGCTTTAGGGGCAGCATCAGGGCCAGGTTGCTTGGGTGGGAGAGAGCGGAAACCGTAACCGTAAACCGTTTTCAATGTTTAAGAATGTGCCTCACGATGTGGGATGATGTTATTATATATGTGTTTATTCTTTTTACATTTACAGAAAAGGAAAATAAAACCAGTGTTGGACGGGCAGCCCGAGGACGGTCTGCATTTTGCTAAGGGGGAATGTGACGCCCTGGGCAAGCCAGGGGTCACAGGTCACAACAACACACACACCCCACATTCCCTGCAGGTACACCAGCTAACCAGAAATCCTTGTTGCCTTCCTCCAGGGGCTAGTGTCCACACCAGGGGGGTGGAGCCAGGCGGTTGGTGTCCACCCACCAAGGAGTTCATAGCCCTGGAGGCAGGAAGGAGCAGGCAGTTCAGCCAGGGAGGAGGAAGTGGAAGGAAGTGAAGTGTAGTGGAGCTGAAGAAGAAAGCTGAAGTGACAGAGAAGTGAAAGTAGAGAAAGTGCAAAGTGGCAGTTTAGTACAGCCTGAAGTGGTCTGAGGCTGTGTGCCTGGACAGAGACAGCAAGGTCAGCAGACGGCGGAGATTGTCTGGAGTGGGACTGTTTGGAGGTTCCTGGAAGGACCGCGGACGGGTAGTGGCCCGGCGGTCTGGAGCAGCGTGCAAAGGACAGTCAGTACCAGGGCAGGGGCCTCTCGGACCCCGGCAAGGCTAGGAGTCGCCATAATTTGCCGAATCCGTCAGTGAAGGGGACGTAGATCCCCCAACAACCAAGTCCCGATTGAAGGCAACAGCTCAACCATTACAGGGGAGACACCGCCACCGCCAGGGCACCAATTTCCCCAGGGCCAGCGTTTGCGGGCAAAGTGTGGAGCTCCTCCGGCCCAGATTGTAGTCGGGGAGCGGGTAACCGGTGGGAACCCATCGCTACCAATAGATGTAACATAGGTGCAGGGAAGAGTGATCATCACCGCCAACTGCAGGGAACCGCAGCACCGTGAACCGTCCGAGGGACCCGTCCAACCAGCCGTTTGTTTACTGAGAACTGTGTCGTGGTTACTGGCTGAGTGAGTACCTCCATGCCGCAAGGCACAGCGCTGCCCCCGCGACCCTGCACCCACCAGACCCTGCATCTCCCATCTCATCACCGGGCCCCGGGATCACCAACCCCTACCCACGGAGGGGCAACGCAACATCTCGCTGCTACCCACCATCATCCCCGGGCCTATAGAGCAGCGGTGGTGAAATCACCACAACCGTGGGTGGCGTCACGGACAATAAACAATTCCCACACCCAACAACCCCCCTTTCACTCACGGGCGAGGAGTGCCACTCGAGAACCCCCGGGATCCGGCCTATCGCTCGAGCCACCACTGAGCAGCAGCCGCCGGACCCGAGCAGAAGGGGTGAGCGTAGTGTGCTGACACCCTCCTCCCCGCCCGCGACAGAAGCACTGCAGCACTGCCTCGGCGAAGCGGCAACAGGCTGTGCTGAAGCTAATCTGCATAGGTGACAAACCCCACAATGCAGAAGAGGTGTGGACAGCTCTGAAACAGCAGGCAGATCACTGGCTCACACCTCTGAACCTAAAGCTAGGAAAGGTCGTGTGTGACAATGGCCGGAACCTGGTGGCGGCTTTGAGGCGAGGCCAGCTGACACATGTTCCATGCGTGGCCCATCTGCTCAACCTCGTGGTTCAGCGGTTTCTAAAGTCATACCCAGAGCTGTCTGATCTGCTGGTAAAAGTTCGCCGCCTGTCTGCACATTTTCGAAAGTCACCTACTGCTTCAGCCGGCCTTGCCGGCTTTCAGCGCCGTTTGCATCTTCCGGCTCACAGACTGGTGTGTGATGTCCCCACGCGTTGGAATTCAACTCTGCACATGTTGGTCAGGATATGTGAGCAGAAGAGGGCAGTTGTTGAGTACCTGCATCACTTAAGCCGTCGGGAAATGGGTCAAACTGAGGAGTGGAGATGGATGTCCGACCTATGTACCATCCTCCAAAACTTTGAGGACTCCACCAAGATGGTGAGTGGTGATGACGCCATTATTAGCATCACTATACCGCTTCTCTGCCTTCTAAAACGGTCTCTGCTCAAAAACAAACATGATGCATTGCAGGCGGAGCGCGATGAGTTGGAGCAAGAAACAGTAGTGGGTGTGGGTGATAACACACAGCCCAGCCTCGTCTCATCACAACGTGCAGTGGAGGACTATGACGAGGAGGAGGATGAAGACATGGAGCAACTCTCCGGCCAAATTGAGGCGTACAGCCGAGAGGGGCACAAGTCCAATCCACCAGAGGTAGGGGAACAGTCTTTAAGATGTGGGACAGTTTTCTCAGCCCCTCACGTACCACAGCCCCTGAGGTGCGGGGTAGTGCCACAAGAAATCCTAAGTTTGCCCAGATGCTCAAGGAGTACCTTGCAGATCGAACAACTGTACTCCGACATTCCTGTGTGCCTTACAATTATTGGGTATCCAATCTGGACACGTGGCATGAATTGGCTCTCTACGCCTTGGAAGTCCTGGCCTGCCCTGCCGCTAGCGTTTTGTCAGAGCGTGTTTTTAGTGCCGCAGGTGGAATCATTACAGATAAACGCACCCGCCGGTCAACTGAAAATGCTGACAGGCTGACTCTGATCAAGATGAACAAGGGTTGGATTGGGCCAGACTTCACCACACCACCAGCAAATGAGAGCGGAATTTAAAGTTTGTAACGGGAATTTGCCATGTACCTCCACTCACTCATGGGTACACACTTCTGGACTTTGGATAATCGCTGGACTGCTCCTCCTTCTCCTCATGCGCCACCATGATGACCGTTACAATAGTTAGGCCGTTGTTTCAGGTATACCCACAGTGGTAAATTTTTTCGCCCATTCTTTCAGAATGGACATTACAACGACAGGAGACCCGCTCCTTTGCAATGAGAACAATGTTTTGAGGCCATCATGCATATCTCTATCCAGGGACAATGTGGAGCCTCCCAATTTTTGGCTGCCCTGCCAAAGGGCTATACTAAAATAGACCCACTTCCTTACAATGGGCACTTCAGGTTTACAGGCCCTCATGCACGTCTCTATCCAGGGACAATGTGGAGCCTCCCAATTTTTGGCTGCCCTGCCAAAGGGCTATACTACAATAGACCCACTTCCTTACAAAGGGCACTTCAGGTTTACAGGCCATCATGCACGTCTCTATCCAGGGACAACGTGGAAACTCCCAATTTTTGGCTGCCCTGCCTAAGGGCTATACTACAATATACCCACTTCCTTACAATGGGCACTTCAGGTTTACAGGCCCTCATGCACGTCTCTATCCAGGGACAATGTGGAGCCTCCCAATTTTTGGCTGCCCTGCCTAAGGGCTATACTACAATAGACCCACTTCCTTACAATGGGCACTTCAGGTTTACAGGCCATCATGCACGTCTGAATGCAGGGGGATTGGTGAACCTCACAATTTTGGACTGCCCTGGCAAAGGAAAATACTACAAAGACTCACTTCCTCAAAATGGGCACATTAGACTCAGAGGCCTTTATGTACGTCTCTTCTCAGGGACATCGGAGTGCCACACAATGTTTTCACGTAAAATCTTTCATGTAATCTCAAAAAGTAACATACACCAGCTCTATCTCACTATTGGGTATGTGCCCTTAACATTTCCGCCATGAAAAATCATTTTGGGGTCATTTTGGAAGGTTTTCTGGTGAGTCCGTAAAAATGGCGTAAAACTCGGATAAAATTGTTCACAGCTGTGACTTTTGAGTGATAAATGCTTCAAGGGGTCTTCCCCATGCTGTTGCCATGTCATTTGAGCACTCTTCTGAGACTTTTGTGACATTTTTAGGGTTTCTACATGCTGCCGGGGGTCATTTCACAAAAATACTCGGGTCTCCCATAGGATAACATTGGGCTCGGTGCTCGGGCCGAGTACACGAGTATCTTGGAATGCTCGGACCGAGCCTCGAGCTTTTTAGTACTCGCTCATCACTAGTGCCTATATATCTGAAATCCTCAGGAATATACGCCTGGAAGGTGCCCATACATTCTAGTATCTTCATTACTGAGTCTGTTACAATGTACAATCTGCAGTCCTGACCTGGAAGGAGCCCGTACATCTGAAATCCTCAGTAATATACACCTGGAAGGAGCCCATATAACTAAAATCATCAGTAATATACACCTGGAAGGCCCCCCTACATTCTAATATCTTCAGTAGTGAATCTGTTACAATGTACGGGCTGTAGTCAGGACCAGGAAGGAGCCCGTATATCTAAAATCCTCAGTAATATACACCTGGAAGGAGCCCGTACATTTCTTGTGTCTTCAGTAGTGAGTCCGTTCCAATGTACAGTCCATGGTCAGAACCTGGAAGGAGCCCGTACATCTGAAATCCTCAGTAATATACATCTGGAAGGCCCCCTTAAATTCTAGTATCTCCAGTACTGAGTCTGTTACAATGTGCGGGCTGCAGTCAGGACCTGGAAGTATTCAGAAATCTGAAATCCTCAGTAATATACACCTGGAAGGAGCCCATATAGCTAAAATCCTCAGTAATATACACCTGGAAGGGGCCCATATAGCTAAAATCCTCAGTAATGTACACCTGGAAGGGGCCCATATAGCTAAAATCCTCAGTAATATACACCTGGAAGGGGCCCATATAGCTAAAATCCTCAGTAATATACACCTGGAAGGGGCCCATATAGCTAAAATCCTCAGTAATATACACCTGGAAGGAGCCCATATACAGTTAGGTCCAGAAATATTTGGACAGTGACACAATTTTCACGAGTTGGGCTCTGCATGCCACCACATTGGATTTGAAATGAAACCTCTACAACAGAATTCAAGTGCAGATTGTAACGTTTAATTTGAAGGTTTGAACAAAAATATCTGATAGAAATTGTAGGAATTGTCACATTTCTTTACAAACACTCCACATTTTAGGAGGTCAAAAGTAATTGGACAAATAAACCAAACCCAAACAAAATATTTTTATTTTCAATATTTTGTTGCGAATCCTTTGGAGGCAATCACTGCCTTAAGTCTGGAACCCATGGACATCACCAAACGCTGGGTTTCCTCCTTCTTAATGCTTTGCCAGGCCTTTACAGCCACAACCTTCAGGTCTTGCTTGTTTGTGGGTCTTTCTGTCTTAAGTCTGGATTTGAGCAAGTGAAATGCATGCTCAATTGGGTTAAGATCTGGTGATTGACTTGGCCATTGCAGAATGTTCCACTTTTTTGCACTCATGAACTCCTGGGTAGCTTTGGCTGTATGCTTGGGGTCATTGTCCATCTGTACTATGAAGCGCCGTCCGATCAACTTTGCGGCATTTGGCTGAATCTGGGCTGAAAGTATATCCCGATACACTTCAGAATTCATCCGGCTACTCTTGTCTGCTGTTATGTCATCAATAAACACAAGTGACCCAGTGCCATTGAAAGTCATGCATGCCCATGCCATCACGTTGCCTCCACCATGTTTTACAGAGAATGTGGTGTGCCTTGGATCATGTGCCGTTCCCTTTCTTCTCCAAACTTTTTTCTTCCCATCATTCTGGTACAGGTTGATCTTTGTCTCATCTGTCCATAGAATACTTTTCCAGAACTGAGCTGGCTTCATGAGGTGTTTTTCAGCAAATTTAACTCTGGCCTGTCTATTTTTGGAATTGATTAATGGTTTGCATCTAGATGTGAACCCTTTGTATTTACTTCCATGGAGTCTTCTCTTTACTGTTGACTTAGAGACAGATACACCTACTTCACTGAGAGTGTTCTGGACTTAAGTTGATGTTGTGAACGGGTTCTTCTTCACCAAAGAAAGTATGCGGCGATCATCCACCACTGTTGTCATCCGTGGACGCCCAGGCCTTTTTGAGTTCCCAAGCTCATCAGTCAATTCCTTTTTCTCAGAATGTACCCGACTGTTGATTTTGCTACTCCAAGCATGTCTGCTATCTCTCTGATGGATTTTTTCTTTTTTTTCAGCCTCAGGATGTTCTGTTTCACCTCAATTGAGAGTTCCTTAGACCGCATGTTGTCTGGTCACAGCAACAGCTTCCAAATGCAAAACCACACACCTGTAATCAACCCCAGACCTTTTAACTACTTCATTGATTACAGGGTAACGAGGGAGACGCCTTCAGAGTTAATTGCAGCCCTTAGAGTCACTTGTCCAATTACTTTTGGTCCCTTGAAAAAGAGGAGGCTATGCATTACAGAGCTATGGTTCCTAAACCCTTTCTCCGATTTGGATGTGAAAACGCTCATATTGCAGCTGGGAGTGTGCACTTTTAGCCCATATTATATATAGAATTGTATTTCTGAACATGTTTTTGTAAACAGCTAAAATAACAAAACTTGTGTCACTGTCCAAATATTTCTGGACCTAACTGTAGCTAAAATCCTCAGTAATATACACCTGGAAGGAGCCCATATAGCTAAAATCCTCAGTAATATACACCTGCAAGGGGCCCATATAGCTAAAATCCTCAGTAATATACACCTGGAAGGGGCCCATTTAGCTAAAATCCTCAGTAATATACACCTGGAAGGGGCCCAAATAGCTAAAATCCTCAGTAATATACACTGTCAGGTTTCCGGGTTTTCCAGTTCTCTGTTGAAAAAGCTTGCCCTCAGTTAACATGGAGTTTACTGTTCTGTTGCCCTACTTCCTGTCCAGCTGCTTAAAAGGCCGCCTCTCAGCCCAGTCCAGTGCCTGAGTATACTGCTTGCTGTGTGCTCCTGCTTTGCTGCTGCTAATCCTGTTAGCCTTTGGATCCTCCTAAAGACTACCGACCGACCGACTCTGGACCTTACCCGGTTTCTCAAGTTGTGCCCGGATTCCGTCTGCCATCTTCGGTTAGCACTCTGCCCGGTTCTCTCTGGTTCGTAACCACTCTGGACATTCATCCCGTACGGACACTCCTGGACTTTTACCGTTTGCCCCTTGTGTCCCGGCTGCGGCGCATTTAGGCCTTCCGGGGTGATTGCCGGACAGTCCCTGTATAGGGGTTCGCTCTGGTGGTCTCCCTGGGGGAGTCCGGTGCGTGGCCCCGGGAATTCCCTTCGCTCCGTTTTGGGAAAGTATTGTGTGTATTTGTACTGCTGTGTTTTCCGTTGTGTATCCGTGGTTACATATTATAAAATATCTTGTACCAAGAACTCGTCTCTGATTGTCATTGCCCTACGCTATCGAAATCCTCAGAACATATATAAGTATTACATACACCTGGAAGGAGCCCATATAGCTAAAATCCTCAGTAATATACACCTGGAAGGGGCCCATATAGCTAAAATCCTCAGTAATATACACCTGGAAGGAGCCCATATAGCTAAAATCCTCAGTAATATACACCTGAAAGGGGCCCATATAGCTAAAATCCTCAGTAATATACACCTGGAAGGAGCCCATATAGCTAAAATCCTCAGTAATATACACCTGGAAGGGGCCCATATAGCTAAAATCCTCAGTAATATACACCTGGAAGGAGCCCATATAGCTAAAATCCTCAGTAATATACACCTGAAAGGGGCCCATATAGCTAAAATCCTCAGTAATATACACCTGGAAGGAGCCCATATAGCTAAAATCCTCAGTAATATACACCTGGAAGGAGCCCATATAGCTAAAATCCTCAGTAATATACACCTGAAAGGGGCCCATATAGCTAAAATCCTCAGTAATATACACCTGGAAGGAGCCCATATAGCTAAAATCCTCAGTAATATACACCTGGAAGGAGCCCATATAGCTAAAATCCTCAGTAATATACACCTGGAAGGAGCCCATATAGCTAAAATCCTCAGTAATATACACCTGGAAGGGGCCCATATAGCTAAAATCCTCAGTAATATACACCTGGAAGGAGCCCATATAGCTAAAATCCTCAGTAATATACACCTGGAAGGAGCCCATATAGCTAAAATCCTCAGTAATATACACCTGGAAGGGGCCCATATAGCTAAAATCCTCAGTAATATACACCTGGAAGGAGCCCATATAGCTAAAATCCTCAGTAATATACACCTGGAAGGAGCCCATATAGCTAAAATCCTCAGTAATATACACCTGGAAGGAGCCCATATAGCTAAAATCCTCAGTAATATACACCTGGAAGGGGCCCATATAGCTAAAATCCTCAGTAATATACACCTGGAAGGAGCCCATATAGCTAAAATCCTCAGTATGAGGGGCACTGCAGCCAGAAACTTGAGATGCTGCCCCCTGACTGCTGGCCCCTCTGCATGTTTAAATAGAGGTCTCCCCCTAGAAAGACACTGACCTGCCGCCCCCGCCTCCTGTGGTGTGACTGGCCTAAGCCCCGCCTCCTGGATACATATCACCGTGCTGCCCAGCTTCCAGCCTCTCGGCTGCAGGACCCGGACCTGTTTGGGCAGCCGGACACAGAGACCCGCTCCTGGAGGCGGTAAGAGAGCTATCAGCAGGGAGGTAAGCGTTTCAGCTCACAGCACTGTTAGCTGTGAGCGGCTCCCTCTCTGCTGAGGCACAAGCGATGTGTGACCGGTGAGCGCGGCGTTCTAAGGGAACTACCCGCCCGCTGGTCCGCTTGTGCTCGCCATTATTTAACACCCTCACCCCCCCCCCACCCCCCCCCTCACCCCCCCCCACCCCCCTCCTCACCCCCCCCCCCCCTCCTCCCCTAAAATCAGCATGGAGGAAAGCGTTCTGCTCACGGCGCTGTTTGCTGTGAGCAGCTCCCTCCCTGCTGAGGCTCAAGCTACGTGCGCCGGCGAGCGGCGTTCTGAGGGAACTACCCGCCCGCCGGTCAGCTTGAGCCGCCATTAAGTTTGAAAAAGAGCGCTTCGCGCTCTTTGTCATTGGCCCCGCCCACCCGCCGCCCAGCCACCGCCGACCAGACACCGTCGCCAGTGCCGAGGAGGAGCTGGGTAGGGCTGTGTGCGCTCTGCACGGCACCTAAAAGGTGTGCCTCAGAGCGCAGCTGAAAAGCTCCGTTCTGAGGCGCATGGTGCCGGTAGAGAACGTGCGCTCAGCCTGCAGCTCCTGCCATCGACAGAGCAGGAGCTGCCGGCAAAGCGCACGGAAGTGACATGTCACTTCTTAGAACACAGCGATTCGGGCAACAGCTGAATCGCTGCGTTCTACTATGCAACGTGCGTACGGCCTCTGCACAGTCTCCATAGACTGTGCAGGGGACGCAGGACGCATGAATTACGCACACAGCCTAATTGAAGTGCAGACTCAGTGCAGTCCCTGTCACAGCGCAGGTTGGAGGCACGGTAGGGGGGAATGTAGTATGCAGGCACTAACCTGCAAGAGTTCAAATCATCCCATCCCACACACACTGAACTTCCCCTCCCCTCCGTTTGTATGCCCCGGGAATGCCAAGGGGGCTAGCCTGGGAATGAACCAGGGACCATGTGGGTCTCCCAGTGAGCGGGCGGTTTAAGGGATTCTGTTAGGACTTCAATGTTCAAATTGAGGGGGGCTGGTAGTGAACAGGGGCAAGAAGCAACAGTCAGCAGGTGGCATGTTTTCCCTCCTGCTGATACCACACCTACACCGAGCCCCCTCCCAGGCCAAAACACACCCCATTTGACATTATGACAATGGTGACTGTTAACAGCCCCGCCCCGTTGTCACACAGTGGATTTCAGCATGTTATGGCGGCGGTGGGTGCGGTGCCGACTATCGCGTTGTACGGTCATGTGCAGGGGTCACGGTAGCAAGCTTTGGCATGGGTAGCCACCATGTCGGGAGTCTGTCATCTTAACCCTTGGATAGGTGTGAGCGTCGTCGTAGCAGGCGTTACGTGGGTAGAGCTAGATCCAGTCGTCTTGCCATTTCCTGAATCACCAGGTGAGTACCCTGATGGGGAGTGCGGGGTGGGATAAGTGCCCCTAGGGAGGATAATGTGATGTCACAGGTAACAGGCTTCCCGCCCAGCCCTACATGTTGTCACTAAGTTATTTATAACAAACCATGTTATTGGTGCTGAGGGAATCGCCCTCCCCCGTTTTCTGTAAAAAGCTGTGATGGTATCTAGCATTCCTACCCCTTGTAGACAGCATTCCACAATCTACCTGCTCTAACTGTAAAGAAGCCTTCCCTATTTCGGAGGATTAAGTTTGGTGGCAGTTTATTTATATTGACCACACGGGTATTTATACAAATTATTATTATTTATTATGCGCCATATAATTCATGGCGCTTTACATGCGAAAGGGGTTTTTACATAATAGGTACCAGTATAATAATCATAAACCATACAAGGCACGGTCTGGTACAGGAGGAGAGAGGACCCTGCCCGCGAGGGCTCACAGTCTACAGGGGATAGGTGAGGATACAGGAGGAGAGAGGACCCTGCCCGCGAGGGCTCACAGTCTACAGGGGATAGGTGAGGATACAGTAGGAGAGAGGACCCTGCCCGCGAGGGCTCACAGTCTACAGGGGATTGGTGAGGAGACAGTAGATGAGGGCAGAGCTGATTGTGCGGCGCTGTATCAGACTGAGGGTTACGGCAGCTTGTAGGCCTGTCGGAAGAGGTACAAATGAGATATCCTCTGAGACGTCTTTCAAAAATTAAACATATCTTAATTTTTCAACCTTATTTTAATACAGGCGGCCTCCATTCCTTGTAATAATCTTGTTGCCACCGGTTAACTGACCCTTCAAGTGATTTATTGATTAGTGACAATGTTATGGGATCACGGGATCTAACCCCCCTGTTTTACCCCTAATTTCATGCTGTAATTGAAAGAAGGGATCGATATTGGCCACAGTTAGTTTTATCGAAATGTGAGAAGTATATCTCTGTACATTTGCATGGTTTGATTGTTTTTCTAAAACTGCTTCTTTTTTGTAGTGAAGTAATTTTCATCCTTTTGTACTAGATTTTCCCTCTTTGGTTAATTACGTATGTTTTAATTGGTTTTCCTTACCGTAAGAACCGAAAATAAACAAGTGAGATGGGAAAACCGGCAATGTTAGCTATTCGCATAATAATTATGCCCGCTAATATTTTCTGGACAATTACTTCCACATACATATTCTAAAAGGTATAAATTCACTTTTAGTTTTTGTGTGCGTTGCATGGATTGGGGACGCTGTCCCCATCGGGGCTTACGGTCTGGATTCCCTATCTGTATGTTTATGGGGGTGTGGGAGGAGGCTAGAGTGCCCGGAGTAGACCCACGCAGTCACGGGGAGAACGTACAGGCTCCTTGCGGATGGTGTCCTTGGCGGGATTTGGGCCCAGGTCCCCAGGGCTGCAGCTAGCCATTGAGCCACCGTGCCATGCCATAATAGTTTCAAGGGCAGGAACAGACAGATTTGTAGATGGAGTATTACGGCGTTGCAGGGCCAGCTGTTTGGGATCATTTGCGATACAAAGTGTTTATATAGTTATATATAAAAAAAAAAAAAAAAAAAAATGCTCCTTATGCTGGGCCCGGGGGGACATGGTCCATTAACCTAACTTTGATTGCGCCTTCCCCACTATTTCGGTTCCAGCTACACAAAAAGGGGGGTGGACTGGGAAATAGGAGAATGACCAGTGGTCCGACGATGCCGGTGGGTAAAAGCCTTAACCAACTACAGCCCTTTCCTCGAATAAGTAATCAGGCTGATTAGGTTTTTGTGGCTTGGAATAATTATGGGTCAACGCAGGGTTGAAGGCAAAACAGGCATCTGGGTTCCGGGTTTGTATCGGGCACCTTATTGCAATCTCAATCTCAGGTATTTTGGTAACTCAACCCACCAGCAGGATCAAGGTTGGAGTTCTCAGCTAGATGGTGGGGTGCTCGGTGAAGTTAGGCCTATGATCCGGGCCTCCATTTTGCATTGACCTGACGGTTCGATGGTACGTTATTCAGCGGGTGTTGCTCTGGTGGTTGATGTGCGTGACGATTTTACAAGCCACCCTCTAGTAATACACGCCCTGCAGTATTCAGCGAATGTGCACCAATTTCGGTTGCAAGCAAACTGTTACGAGGTCGGTCTTCCCATTTTTAAATTGCGGAACGGTACTGAAGCGATGAGGGTCTTGTGGGGTGAAAGGTATTGAAGGGTTGGATGATTATGGTAAGCGAGTGGAGCACAGTAGGCCTATTCTTTTTTAGCCGAAGATTGTTTGTTTTGTTTTTAAAAAAAAAAAAAAAAAAAATAAAAAGAAAAAAGTGGGGGTTTGGATTGTTCGCCCCATTGCAAATCTATACATTGATATTTTGGATCTTTTTCCCTCACTCGGCGGGTGTCCCGACGTTGTCGTTTATGTCTCTTAGGCGAGCGGGTGTATGGGACCAGTTTTTACCCATGACGACGGCCCTTCATTTTAGCGTTACGTAGTTGGTCCTCCATTTTGTGGGCTGGTTTTTGGTTGGTAATGCGACGGTTACTCGTTATTTTGGTGTTTGCCAGCCGTGGTACCCGGCACGTACTCTCCCAGAGTTGGGGTGCTACAAGGCTTCAGGAGCCAGCATACATGAGCACAGTTTTCAGTGGATCAGGTAACGACAATGGAAATGCATTATGAGGGACATCAGGTCGGAGTTGTTTTTTTGAAATCGGGTTTTATTCGACACGTAAGGAGATTCAGAACAGCGCACAGGGCTAATGTAAAATGACATGATTGTGATTTGTTTATCCAAAAAAAAAAAAAAAAAAAAAATTTTTTGTGGGTTTTTGTCAGTACCACCTTGGAGAGACGAGGTGTTTGATGGTTAAGAGAATTCCCTGTTCTGACAGTGTTTTTGCCTTTCAGATCCAAGTCGGCCCAGTGATTGGGTCCGAGGTTACTTCCATGTATGTTGTCTGCGAGGAGAGCGGATCTTCGCCTCTTCGCCTTGGTGGTCGGTTCTTGGTTCCTGTTACAGTGAAAGTAATTGGAAAGGTTGCCGGAGCTTGGCTCAGCTGTGGGTCTATCAGAGGCGATCAAGATTGCGTGAGCTCTCTTTTCTACAACCGACTTGGTGATACACATAGGCTTCAAGTAGCTGGTCCAAGGCCGTCTAGCTAGGCCTCTTACCCTTATCCGGTCAGAGAGGTACAGGTTTCCCTGTTTTAGTGCGGAGTGTTACAACGATCCGGTCGAAGGTTACCCTCTGGCCCAGGGGGATTGGAGCTATGGAAGAATGTGATAAGGATCTCTCCTGGCGCATGGTCGATCAGGGCCTACCCAAGTTGTGCTGTTAATAAAGTGTTTTTTAAAAAAAAAAAAAAAGAGGTTGTTGGTCTGGCACCGCCAGCTGGAAGGCAATATTTGGCTGTCCTTAAGCTCGGATGGGTACACCCCAAAATGATGATGTTATGGATATGGTGGTTTCGGAAATGCCTGGGACGGCTCAGGTATTTCAGTTTTTGGGGGGGTCGCAGCTTGCTGGCGCGGTGCTGCTCCTTGGCGGAAGGGGTAGAAAAAGTGGTGGTGAAATACCCGCGCCGGACGGCCGGAAGGCGGTACATTTACCTGAACCCCGTGATGTTGGCAAGTTAATGCCTGGTTTAAAGCTGCGACCAAATTTTATGCCAAAAGATGAGAGTGGTTTTTTCTCCATGCCTCTCTCCAAAATGGAAAATTCAAATAAAAGTATTTTAATTTATAAGAGAACGGTGTCGTGTCTTTCTAGGGGGGAAAATGGTGGTAGTTGGGTCCTGGCAGTCTGAGGGGCACTGCAGCCAGAAACTTGAGATGCTGCCCCCTGACTGCTGGCCCCTATGCATGTTTAAATAGAGGTCTCCCCCTAGAAAGACACTGACCTGCCGCCCCCGCCTCCTGTGGTGTGACTGGCCTAAGCCCCGCCTCCTGGATACATATCACCGTGCTGCCCAGCTTCCAGCCTCTCGGCTGCAGGACCCGGACCTGTTTCCCACCCTCCCTCCCTTTTTGTTTTCCAAGTTGATTGAGTTTTTCTGTGTTTAAGTCGCAGCAGCGGAAGGGGTAGAAAAAGTGGTGGTGAAATACCCGCGCCGGACGGCCGGAAGGCGGTACATTTACCTGAACCCCGTGATGTTGGCAAGTTAATGCCTGGTTTAAAGCTGCGACCAAATTTTATGCCAAAAGATGAGAGTGGTTTTTTCTCCATGCCTCTCTCCAAAATGGAAAATTCAAATAAAAGTATTTTAATTTATAAGAGAACGGTGTCGTGTCTTTCTAGGGGGGAAAATGGTGGTAGTTGGGTCCTGGCAGTCATATACACCTGAAAGGGGCCCATATAGCTAAAATCCTCAGTAATATACACCTGGAAGGAGCCCATATAGCTAAAATCCTCAGTAATATACACCTGGAAGGGGCCCATACATCTAAAATCCTCAGTAATATACACCTGGAAGGCCCCCCTACATTCTAGTATCCTCAATAGTGAGTCTGTTACAATGTACGGGCTGCAGTCAGGAACTGGAAGAAGCCCGTACATCTGAAATCCTCAGTATATACACCTGGAAGAAGCCCGTATATCTGAAATCCTCAGTAATATACACCTGGAAGGAGGCCGTACATTCTAGTCTCTTCAGTACTGAGTCTGTTACAATGAACATGCTGCACTCAGGACCTGGGAGGAATATGTATATCTGAAATCCTCATTGATCAACAACTTTGTTCTCAATCAACCCAAAAGACTCAAATCAAAACTTAATATTTTTGGCAGTTGGAGGGTTTTTTAGATTTGGCTATCTTAGGAGGATCTGTTTGTGCAGGTGACTATTACTGTGCAGAATTATTAGGAAACTTAATAAAAACCAAATCTATTCTCATCTCACTTGCTTATTTTCACAAGGTAAACCAATATAACTGCACAAAATGTAGAAATAAACATTTCTGACATGCAAAACCAAAACCCCAAAAAAATTACTGACCAATATAGTCACCTTTCTTTATTATGACACTCAACAGCCGACCATCCATAGATTCTGTCATTTGCTTGATCTGTTTACGATCAACATTGCGTGCAGCAGCCACCACAGCCTCCAGACACCACAGCCTCCAGACACCACAGCCTCCAGACACCGCAGCCTCCAGACACCACAGCCTCCAGCCACCACAGCCTCCAGCCACCACAGCCTCCAGACACCACAGCCTCCAGACACCGCAGCCTCCAGACACCGCAGCCTCCAGCCACCACAGCCTCCAGCCACCACAGCCTCCAGACACCACAGCCTCCAGCCACCACAGCCTCCAGACACCACAGCCTCCAGACACTGTTCCAGCCCATTCCACCTCCACCTTGCTGGCGTCTGAGTCGGAGTGGAGCTCTCTGCCCTTCATTGATCTAGCCTCTGGCCCATCCATCTGGCCATCAAGAGTCACTCTCATTTCATCAGTCCATAAAACCTTTGAAAAATCAGTCTTAAGATATTTCTTGACCCAGTCTTGACGTTTTATCTTCTGTTTCTTGCTCAGAGGTGGTGGTTTTTCAGCCTTCCTTACCTTGGCCTGTCCCTGAGTATGGCACACCTTGTGCTTTTTGATACTCCAGTAACGTTGCAGCTCTGAAATATGGCCAAACTGGTGGCAAATGGCATCTTGGCAGCTTCACGCTTGATTTTCCTCAATTCATGGGCAGATATTTTGCGTCTTTTTTGCCCAGCACGCTTCTTACAACTCTGTTGGCTATTTTCCATGAAACGCTTGATTGTTCGGTGATCACGCTTCAAAAGTTTGGCAGTTTCAAGACTGCTGCATCCCTCTGCAAGACATCTCACAATTTTGGACTTTTCAGAGCCGTCAAATCTCTCTTCTGACCCATTTTGCCAAAGGAAAGGAAGTTGCCTAATAAATAAGCACCCCTTATATAAGGTGTTGATGTCATTACACCGCACCCCTCCTCATTACAGAGATGCACATCACCTTATTTACTTAATTGGAAGTTGGCTCTCACTATACAGCTTGGAGTAGGACGACATGTATAACAAGTATCATGTGAGCATATAGGGCATGTCAGTAATTAACTGGATGCACCCTGACTGCTGTGCCCAGGCAGTACAGGGTTAAGCATTCTTCCCATGTCCGATTTAACACACCCTCCCCTTATAGATTTTGCCTCTCCCCTTATAGATTTTGCCCAATGGGATCGTTCCCAGAGTTCCATAGTTTTCCCCTATATAAAGCCCCTCTCTTCCTGATTCCGGCCTCTCCTCACTGCGTGAGAACCGGATTAAGCTGGTGAGAGATGACTGACAAGCTTGGTGACGCTGTCAGGGACAGGATCAGGAGGGAAGGGGACGCATGGCTTGCTGCAATTCTAGGTGAGCAGCTTCCCCCCCTCCTGAGGCACAGACACTACAACCGGTCGGCAGGCGGCCTGCCCGTTCAATCCGTCCTCCGGAGCGTCTGAGCCCCTCTGCAGGAGCGTCTCAGCGCAGGCGCGGGGGGCGTGTGCGCGCCTCGCGCTCGGGACGCGCGCGTTCACGTCCTTCATGCGAAGCCCCGCCCACCCGCCCAGCTCCAACGCATGCAGCGGCCGCAAGCCTTACCTGTCCTGTAGGCAAAGCGGCGCTGCCATCTTTAACATCATCGCTCCCTGCTCTGCCTCCGTCTGCTGTCCCCAACACGCTGCAGCGCTCTGCACTTAATACACCTCCTGTAAGGCCTATTCCCTCGGCTATGGGAGGCCAGAACAGCCGCAGCAGCTCCTCCTCCTCCTCAGCAGAGGAGTGTGCTGCACAATCACTGCCCCCAATGGCAGTTTCTTACCCTTCCCTCACACCCTGCAATGCCTCAGAGGTATGCAGGGTAGGATCTGTGGCAGAAGCCACAAATGTTGCACCCCAAACACTGCCACAAATCATGAACAATCAAGGGGGGATGGCTGCTCATCCTGCTGTGGCTGCAGTGATGGCTTGGCCTCCTGCAGCATCTGCGGTGATGGCTTCGCCTCCTGCAGCACCTGCGGTGATGGCTTTGCCTCCTCCTGCAGCACATGCGGTGTTGCCTTGGCCCCCTGCAGCGCCTGCGGCGATGGCTTTGCCTCCTGCAGCGCCTGCGGCGATGGCTTTGCCTCCTGCAGCGCATGCGGCGATGGCTTTGCCTCCTGCAGCGCCTGCGGCGATGGCTTTGCCTCCTGCAGCACAAGCAATGATGGCCTTGCCTCCCACAGCGCAGAACGTACCCCAGCCCCATCCTACTCAATCTGGCCCCCTGGGTGGATTATGCAGCGGGTGCTGGAAGCACGGCCCACGGTCGGCGACGCCGTGGGCGCGGGTAACCGCTCTGCTGCCTCCTCAGCCTCTTCGCATTCCCGAAGCCCTTATAGGCGTAGTCGCTATGATAGGGATCAGGATCGACATACCGGCTATTCCACGCGCCGGTCTAGGTCCTCTCGCCGACGTCATCGTTCAAGGTCCTCAAGATGGCGTTCGCCTTCAACCACGGCAGAGTCGTCTGATGAGTCTGGAGTGTCTGGTAGGCCCTCTCGACACAGAACCAGCCGCCAGAGGGACGCCGAGACATATATAGACCAGGCGCACGTTTCAGCTGCTACAGATACCGCTTAATCCTACAGATCCTCCTGCTGTCGGTGAGTACAATTATTCGGGGGCTTGGGCAGGGCCTGATACAACGGCTATGTCATTACAAACACTGCTAGCACATATTAATACCCCGGGTAATAAGATATTAGTTAACCCTTTATTACTTGGCCAACCTGAAAAGAGACCCGACCCCCCTCCCCGTGCGGATATACATAGGGACACGTTTTTTTTGTGGTATTTCCCCCTTGGGTTCGCACCTTGATACCGAGACTACTAATAAAATATGGGCCAATGACTACATTGACATTTGGTCTCTGGTATCCACTGAACAATTTACGATTGACAAAGAGCGGCGGTCTGCTGATCGGCCTTTTGAGAGGAAACCCAGAGTCGCGAAAACAATTAACAATTGGCTGCAAGCCTTTTTTGTCATGGGTTGTGTTATGGGTCAAAAGCACCCCGAACGTGTGTTCTGAGCTCTTTATATATGCCGATTCAATTTATAACTCTTTCAAAGCGCATGGCGGCTCGGCCTGGTAGCGCTATGATGAAGACTTTCGGCGCCGTTTAGCACTCCAACCCCATTTAGGTTGGGGAGTAAAAGCTACGGACTCATGGTTGCGTTTCATGATGACGCCAAAAACCCCCTTTCCGTCCGCGGCCTCTGGCAACTCCGCCGGTTCCAGTTCAGTGGCCGTGCGTAGACCCGGCACGTGCTGGTTGTTCAATGAGGGTCACTGCCGATTCTTCGGTCTCTGCAGATATAAACATGAATGCTCCAATTGTGGAGGCACACATGCCGCAGTCAAGTGCTCCCGGCCTTCTCCAAAATTACCAGCTAAATCGTCGTCAACTCCGTCCGACCACAAAGACCCCAGTGAGCGTAGCCGCGATGGGGCCGTGGCTCGACCGTTACCCCAATAAAGAGGCTGCCGCGCAGTTGCGCTTTGGATTCAGTTTCGGGTTCTTCATCCCCTTCAACTTTACCAGACTCCCTCTGTTTGCTCAGAATCTTAAGTCCGCGTATGAATTCCATGACGTCCTGCTAGACAAGCTTAACACTGAGTTAACTAAAGGCAGAATTGAAGGCCCTTTCCGTTCACCACCATTTTCTAACTTGCGGGTGTCCCCCCTTGGAGTCATACCAAAAAAAGAGCCTGGAAAATTCCGTTTGATACACCACCTATCTCACCCTAGAGGTTCTTCCGTTAATGACGGTATACTCAAGTGTGAGGCGTCGGTGACTTATGTATCTTTCGACAGAGCCGTTGAGTTAGTCAGGAAGGCGGGTCAGGGTGCGCTCATGGCCAAGTCAGATATTGAGTCGGCTTTCCGCCTCCTGCCGGTCCACCCGGATTGTTATCATTTACTCGGTTGCTTCGTAGATGGTTATTACTACTTTGACACCTGCCTTCCCATGGGATGCTCAATCTCATGTTCCTATTTTGAATTATTCAGTTCGTTTTTGGAGTGGGCGGTTAAGGTTGAATCCCGTTCCCAATCTGTCATTCATTATCTTGACGACTTCTTGTTTGTGGGCCCTCAAGGCTCCTCCCATTGTCAAGTCTTATTGGATACGTTCTGCACCCTCATGGCCAAATTTGGCGTTCCGTTGTCTGAGGACAAAACTATCGGTCCTTCTCCAGTCCTATCTTTTCTAGGTATCGAGATCGATTCGAACGTAATGGTCTTCCGGCTTCCAGATGACAAGGTGTCGAGGCTGCTGTCCATGATAAAGGGGTTCTGCGCTGTACGGAGTGTGACCCTACGTCAGATGCAATCGTTGCTGGGCCTCTTAGTATTTGCCTGTCGGGTCATGCCAATGGGCAGAATTTTTTCCCGCAGGCTCTCACTGGCTACAACAGGTGTTCGGCTCCCCCATCATCGTATCCGGATTACCTCCCGCTTGCGTGAGGATTTGGCCGTGTGGGAAGAATTTCTTTCCAGGTACAACGGTCGCACTTGTTTTCAAGACAGTTTCGTGTCCAATACAGAGCTACCATTTTATTCTGAAACATCTGGGTCGTTGGGTTTTGGCGTTATCTTTAAAGACCAATGGTGCGTGGAGCGTTGGCCTTCCTCCTGGCATACCAACGGTTTCATTTCCGATATAACGCTTCTTGAGTTGTTCCCCATTGTGGCAGCTGTGTCTATGTGGGGCCCTGCTATTCAGAATAGGCGAATTTTATTTTACTCGGATAACTCGAGTGTGGTCCACGCGATTAATCACCTGACTTCGTCTTCCCTGCCGGTTATCAAGCTGCTGAGATTTTTGGTTTTTAAATGTTTGGAGCTCAACATTTGGTTAAAAGCTCGCTATGTTCCGGATACGTGTAACATGATAGCTTATTCCTTGTCCTGTTTTGACTTTCAGAAATTCCGACACCTTTACCCTCATGCCCAAGCAGAGGGACTCTCGTGCCCATCCAGCATGTGGGACCTGCTGGACTGCAGTTGATGCCGTTGGTAACATCCTCCGTGGCCCCGGTGACATGGCGTTCTTACGGTAAGGCATGGGCCGAATGGTTAGTTTTTGCTGCGGGCCACCCGATCGCGACATCTGAATGTTCCAGGTTGGAAGCGACTTGCCAATACCTGATGAATATGTATAACAATGGTTTGTCCAGCGCGGTTGCTAGGAACCGGTTGTCCGGCCTCGCCTTTCATTTTAAGCTACGGGGATGGTCTGATGTTACCAAATTTTTCATAGTGCGGCAGGCAGTCAAGGGATGGAGCAGAGGGCGACCTAGCAAGGAGAGCAGGAGGCCAGTTTCCTTTAGCCTCCTGTCTCGCATCATTGACGGCATACCTTCTGTCTGCCCTTCTCCTTTCGAGTCCGCCCTCTTCTCCGCCTCTTTCGCGTTGGCCTTTTTTGGTGCATTACGCATCGGTGAGTTGGTGTCTTCTTCTAAAGGCACCCATGGTGGCCTCTGGCATGACGATGTTATTTTGACTAATGCGGGTTTACGTATTCGCATACGTAAATCCAAGACTGACCAATCCGGTAAAGGCTGCTGGATTCCCTTATTTTCCATATCCGGACCAGTGTGCCCCGTTAGATTAGTTCATAATTATATGGCGGTCCGCCATGGGGAATTTTCCTTCCTAGTTCATGAAGATGGTTCCCCTATGACGAGATTCCAGTTCCTGTCGGTTTTTCGGAAATGCCTCAGGTCCTTGGGTTTTTCTCCATTGGAGTTTGGCACTCATTCTTTTAGGATTGGGGCTGCAACGGAGGCAGCCCGGGCGGGATTGCCCAATGAAGTTATTCAGCGTATCGGCCGCTGGCGTTCGGCTTGTTTTGCGCGCTATATCAGACCGGAACTACTGCTTCATTGATAATTTCCTTTGCAGGTTGTCTGTTAAAATGCCAGTTGCTGTTCCCGCACTAACGGTTTTTTACTTTTAGGCGCTGCTAAACCGGTGATTTGGCTGCTCGGCCATTCCTATATTTTCTGGGCTGGACAGCGAGCCGAGAATCAACCTGGCGGACGGGCCCTTGGATTCCGTGGCTTTGAGGTCAACTGGAGAGGAATTAGAGGTCTGATCTGGCCTCAGGTTCTCCCTGAGGTAGTCGGGATCGCTAGGTCAGCCCCGTCACCAGTGGTCCTTGTCATCCATGCCGGAGGAAATGACCTCGGTTCTCGTCGTTTGGCGGAGCTCATTACTACCATGCGATTGGACTTGGATAAGTTTCATGCATTTTTTCCAGAGCTGGTCATCGTGTGGTCCGAGGTCGTTTCTCGGGTTGTATGGCGGAGGTCCCAGGGGGCTGCAGCGCTCGAGCGCTCTCGCCGTACGCTCAATTCGCGTATATCGCGATTTGTGCGTTTTAAAGCGGGAATTGTGGTTCGACATCAGCAATTAGAAGGGGACAATTCGCCCCTCATGATTACGGATGGCGTTTATTTGAACGAAATTGGCTTAGACATATTCTTGTCTGGCTTACAAGACGGCATAGAGCAAGCGCTGTGTTTGATGGGTGGGGGTCGGAGCGCAGTCTAAAGTCTTTGCTCCTCCGTGGCGGTATTTATCCAAAACTGGTATGTTTGTTAAGCTGAAGTGCGCCGGGAGTCCGGCCTGGCACAACGCTTCGTTTTGGAAGTTGCTAATAGTTATGGTTATCTTTGCTGTGACCGACCTACCTCCACAAAAAAGATGAGAGTATGAGTGTTTTTTGATAAAGCTCTCCAATAAAGTTTTATATTTTGGTTACATTGGTGTCGGTGTGTTTAATTGGACATGGGACGTGTTGGTTGGGGGTTCAGGGTCTCAGCAGTCTATAGGGCATGTCAGTAATTAACTGGATGCACCCTGACTGCTGTGCCCAGGCAGTACAGGGTTAAGCATTCTTCCCATGTCCGATTTAACACACCCTCCCCTTATAGATTTTGCCTCTCCCCTTATAGATTTTGCCCAATGGGATCGTTCCCAGAGTTCCATAGTTTTTCCCATATATAAAGTCCCTCTCTTCCTGATTCCGGCCTCTCCTCACTGCGTGAGAACCGGATTAAGCTGTCCCACCCTCCCTCCCTAATGTTTGTGAATTGTACAAGTCACAGCGGTATTTATCCAAAACTGGTATGTTTTGTTAAGCTGAAGTGCGCCGGGAGTGCCGGCCTTGCACAACGCTTCATTTTGGAAGTTGCTAATTTTTATGGTTATCTTTGCTGTGACCGACCTACCTCCACAAAAAAGATGAGAGTATGAGTGTTTTTTGATAAAGCTCTCCAATAAAGTTTTATATTTTGGTTACATTGGTGTCGGTGTGTTTAATTGGACATGGGACGTGTTGGTTGGGGGTTCAGGGTCTCAGCAGTCAAATACTCATCTGCCTAATAATTCTGCACACAGTGTGGAACAGATACTCTGAAAACCGTTAGACATGAATTAGTAACATTCTTGAGTAGACGCTCGTCCACACCCAGACACACCTGAATGACTTACTAAAGGAATGTTGCTGTACAGGAAAGACGGTCCAAATAAGAGAACGAGCTCGAGCCAAGCTGGTTGGTTGCTTAAGAGATAATTTGGATGTACTGAGTAAGCTGTATAATATGCTATACTTTGAATGCAAGGGAAGAAGAACTCAACTGTGCTTCTTACAAGTAGAAATACCTCTCTGTGTGGTCATTTTCCTGATTCATATACATCTGCGCAGTTCTGATCTGGAATCCTCCTCCTGAGAGACCCCCTGGAGATCTCCCCAAGAACAGCAGCGGCGGGGACCTGAACAGGAGAAGTAGAGGTGGGGACCCCTACAAGAGCTGCAGCGGTGGAGGGAGAGGTGAGTGATGATTAATGTTGATGTATATTGCAGATGTAGTATATAGGGGGTGTAGTGATGTATATTGCAGGTGTAGTATATAGGGGTGTTTATATATATTGCAGCATGTGTAGTATATAGGAGTGTTGTGATGTATGTTGCAGGTGTAGTATATAGGGGGTGTAGTGATGTATATTGCATGTGTAGTATATAGGCGTGTTATGATGTATATTGCAGATATAGTACATAGGGGTGTAGTGATATACTGTATATTGTAGATGTAGTATATAGGGGTGTTTTGATGTATATTGCATGTGTAATATACAGTATAGGGGGTGTAGTAATGTATATTGCATGTGTAATATATAGGGGGTGTTGTGATGTATATTGCATGTGTACTATATAGGGGTGTAGTTATATATTGCATGTGTAATATATAGGGGAGTGTAGTGATGTATATTGCATGTGTAGTATATAGGGGGTGTAGTGATGTATATTGCAGATGTAGTATGTAGAGGTGTTGTGATGTATATTGCACGTGTGGTATATAGGGTGTTGTGATGTATATTGTAGATGTAGTACTGTATTTAGGAGGTGTAGTGATGTATATTGCAGATGTAGTATATAGGGGTGTAGTGATGTATATTGCAGGTGTAATATATAGGAGGTGTAGTGACGTATATTGCATGTGTAGTATATAGGGGTGTTGTGATGTATATTGCAGATGTAGTATATAGGGGGTGTAGTGATGTATATTGCATGTGTAGTATATAGGGGTGTTGTGATGTATATTGCAGATGTAGTATATAGGGGGTGTAGTGATGTATATTGCATGTGTAGTATATAGGGGTGTTGTGATGTATATTGCAGATGTAGTATATAGGGGGTGTAGTGATGTATATTGCAGGTGTAATATATAGGAGGTGTAGTGATGTATATTGCAGGTGTAGTATATAGGGGGTGTAGTGATGTATATTGCAGATGTAGTATATAGGGGGTGTAGTGATGTATATTGCAGGTGTAATATATAGGGGGTGTAGTGACGTATATTGCATGTGTAGTATATAGGGGTGTTGTGATGTATATTGCAGATGTAGTATATAGGGGTGTTGTGATGTATATTGCAGATGTAGTATATAGGGGGTGTAGTGATGTATATTGCAGATGTAGTATATAGGGGTGTAGTGATGTATATTGCATGTGTAGTATATAGGGGTGTTGTGATGTATATTGCACGTGTGGTATATAGGGGTGTTGTGATGTATATTGTAGATGTAGTATATAGGGGGTGTAGTGATGTATATTGCAGATGTAGTATATAAGGGGTGTAGTGATGTATATTGCAGGTGTAATATATAGGAGGTGTAGTGACGTATATTGCATGTGTAGTATATAGGGGTGTTGTGATGTATATTGCAGATGTAGTATATAGGGGGTGTAGTGATGTATATTGCATGTGTAGTATATAGGGGTGTTGTGATGTATATTGCATGTGTAGTATATAGGGGGTGTAGTGACGTATATTGCATGTGTAGTATATAGGGGTGTTGTGATGTATATTGCAGATGTAGTATATAGGGGGTGTAGTGATGTATATTGCAGATGTAGTATATAGGGGGTGTAGTGATGTATATTGCACATGTAGTATATAGGGGGTGTAGTGATGTATATTGCAGGTGTAATATATAGGGGGTGTAGTGACGTATATTGCATGTGTAGTATATAAGGGTGTTGTGATGTATATTGCAGATGTAGTATATAGGGGGTGTAGTGATGTATATTGCATGTGTAGTATATAGGGGTGTTGTGATGTATATTGCATGTGTAGTATATAGGGGGTGTAGTGACGTATATTGCATGTGTAGTATATAGGGGTGTTGTGATGTATATTGCAGATGTAGTATATAGGGGGTGTAGTGATGTATATTGCAGATGTAGTATATAGGGGGTGTAGTGATGTATATTGCACATGTAGTATATAGGGGGTGTAGTGATATATATTGCAGGTGTAATATATAGGGGGTGTAGTGACGTATATTGCATGTGTAGTATATAGGGGTGTTGTGATGTATATTGTAGATGTAGTACTGTATTTAGGAGGTGTAGTGATGTATATTGCAGATGTAGTATATAGGGGGTGTAGTGATGTATATTGCATGTGTAGTATATAGGGGTGTTGTGATGTATATTGCATGTGTAGTATATAGGGGGTGTAGTGACGTATATTGCATGTGTAGTATATAGGGGTGTTGTGATGTATATTGCAGATGTAGTATATAGGGGGTGTAGTGATGTATATTGCAGATGTAGTATATAGGGGGTGTAGTGATGTATATTGCAGGTGTAATATATAGGGGGTGTAGTGACGTATATTGCATGTGTAGTATATAGGGGTGTTGTGATGTATATTGCAGATGTAGTATATAGGGGTGTTGTGATGTATATTGCAGATGTAGTATATAGGGGGTGTAGTGATGTATATTGCAGATGTAGTATATAGGGGGTGTAGTGATGTATATTGCATGTGTAGTATATAGGGGTGTTGTGATGTATATTGCACGTGTGGTATATAGGGGTGTTGTGATGTATATTGTAGATGTAGTATATAGGGGGTGTAGTGATGTATATTGCAGATGTAGTATATAAGGGGTGTAGTGATGTATATTGCAGGTGTAATATATAGGAGGTGTAGTGACGTATATTGCATGTGTAGTATATAGGGGTGTTGTGATGTATATTGCAGATGTAGTATATAGGGGGTGTAGTGATGTATATTGCATGTGTAGTATATAGGGGTGTTGTGATGTATATTGCATGTGTAGTATATAGGGGGTGTAGTGACGTATATTGCATGTGTAGTATATAGGGGTGTTGTGATGTATATTGCAGATGTAGTATATAGGGGGTGTAGTGATGTATATTGCAGATGTAGTATATAGGGGGTGTAGTGATGTATATTGCACATGTAGTATATAGGGGGTGTAGTGATGTATATTGCAGGTGTAATATATAGGGGGTGTAGTGACGTATATTGCATGTGTAGTATATAGGGGTGTTGTGATGTATATTGCAGATGTAGTATATAGGGGGTGTAGTGATGTATATTGCATGTGTAGTATATAGGGGTGTTGTGATGTATATTGCATGTGTAGTATATAGGGGGTGTAGTGACGTATATTGCATGTGTAGTATAATAGGGGTGTTGTGATGTATATTGCAGATGTAGTATATAGGGGTGTAGTGATGTATATTGCAGATGTAGTATATAGGGGGTGTAGTGATGTATATTGCACATGTAGTATATAGGGGGTGTAGTGATATATATTGCAGGTGTAATATATAGGGGGTGTAGTGACGTATATTGCATGTGTAGTATATAGGGGTGTTGTGATGTATATTGTAGATGTAGTACTGTATTTAGGAGGTGTAGTGATGTATATTGCAGATGTAGTATATAGGGGGTGTAGTGATGTATATTGCAGGTGTAATATATAGGAGGTGTAGTGACGTATATTGCATGTGTAGTATATAGGGGTGTTGTGATGTATATTGCAGATGTAGTATATAGGGGGTGTAGTGATGTATATTGCATGTGTAGTATATAGGGGTGTTGTGATGTATATTGCAGATGTAGTATATAGGGGGTGTAGTGATGTATATTGCATGTGTAGTATATAGGGGTGTTGTGATGTATATTGCAGATGTAGTATATAGGGGGTGTAGTGATGTATATTGCAGGTGTAATATATAGGAGGTGTAGTGATGTATATTGCAGGTGTAGTATATAGGGGGTGTAGTGATGTATATTGCAGATGTAGTATATAGGGGTGTAGTGATGTATATTGCAGGTGTAATATATAGGGGGTGTAGTGACGTATATTGCATGTGTAGTATATAGGGTGTTGTGATGTATATTGCAGATGTAGTATATAGGGGTGTTGTGATGTATATTGCAGATGTAGTATATAGGGGGTGTAGTGATGTATATTGCAGATGTAGTATATAGGGGGTGTAGTGATGTATATTGCATGTGTAGTATATAGGGGTGTTGTGATGTATATTGCACGTGTGGTATATAGGGGTGTTGTGATGTATATTGTAGATGTAGTATATAGGGGGTGTAGTGATGTATATTGCAGATGTAGTATATAAGGGGTGTAGTGATGTATATTGCAGGTGTAATATATAGGAGGTGTAGTGACGTATATTGCATGTGTAGTATATAGGGGTGTTGTGATGTATATTGCAGATGTAGTATATAGGGGGTGTAGTGATGTATATTGCATGTGTAGTATATAGGGGTGTTGTGATGTATATTGCATGTGTAGTATATAGGGGGTGTAGTGACGTATATTGCATGTGTAGTATATAGGGGTGTTGTGATGTATATTGCAGATGTAGTATATAGGGGGTGTAGTGATGTATATTGCAGATGTAGTATATAGGGGGTGTAGTGATGTATATTGCACATGTAGTATATAGGGGGTGTAGTGATGTATATTGCAGGTGTAATATATAGGGGGTGTAGTGACGTATATTGCATGTGTAGTATATAGGGGTGTTGTGATGTATATTGCAGATGTAGTATATAGGGGGTGTAGTGATGTATATTGCATGTGTAGTATATAGGGGTGTTGTGATGTATATTGCATGTGTAGTATATAGGGGGTGTAGTGACGTATATTGCATGTGTAGTATATAGGGGTGTTGTGATGTATATTGCAGATGTAGTATATAGGGGGTGTAGTGATGTATATTGCAGATGTAGTATATAGGGGGTGTAGTGATGTATATTGCACATGTAGTATATAGGGGGTGTAGTGATATATATTGCAGGTGTAATATATAGGGGGTGTAGTGACGTATATTGCATGTGTAGTATATAGGGGTGTTGTGATGTATATTGCAGATGTAGTATATAGGGGGTGTAGTGATGTATATTGCATGTGTAGTATATAGGGGTGTTGTGATGTATATTGCATGTGTAGTATATAGGGGGTGTAGTGACGTATATTGCATGTGTAGTATATAGGGGTGTTGTGATGTATATTGCAGATGTAGTATATAGGGGGTGTAGTGATGTATATTGCAGATGTAGTATATAGGGGGTGTAGTGATGTATATTGCAGGTGTAATATATAGGAGGTGTAGTGATGTATATTGCAGGTGTAGTATATAGGAGGTGTAGTGATGTATATTGCAGGTGTAATATATAGGAGGTGTAGTGATGTATATTGCAGGTGTAATATATAGGAGGTGTAGTGATGTATATTGCAGATGTAGTATATAGGGGGTGTAGTGATGTATATTGCAGGTGTAATATATAGGAGGTGTAGTGATGTATATTGCAGGTGTAGTATATAGGGGGTCTAGTGATGAAGTATATTAATTTGCAGGTGTAGTATATGGGGGTGTATTGATGCAGTATATTACAGGTGTAGTGTATGGGGATTTCGTGAGAGATAGATAGATAGATAGATAGATATCTATCTAATATATAAAGCTGAATGTGTGTGTGTGTGTGTGTGTGTGTGTGTGTGTGTGTATGTATGTATGTGTGTGTGTGTGTGTGTCCGGGATTGGCATCCACATCGTCGCAGGTACAGCCACAAAATTTTGCACACTCACACTTCTGGACCCCGAGAGCGTCATAGGCTATGTTTCGAGGGGAAATTTTAACAGTTACAGTTATTCGCCAAAAAACCTGCCTCCATTAAAGCGAATGGAGCTGGGAGCCACAGTGCAGCCAGAACTTCAGAAGAATGTGCAGCCACGCCCTTAAATGGAATGTTGGCGTGTCACAGACAGGGAAAGAGGCAGACACAGACAGGGTAAGAAACAGACACAGACAGGGAAAGAAACAGACACAGACAGGGAAAGAAACAGACACAGACAGGGTAAGAGACAGACACAAAGAGACAGACACAGACAAAGAGACAGACTGACAGGGAAAGAGAGTGAAAGAGACAGACAGGGAAAGTGACAGACAGGGAAAGTGACAGACAGGGAAAGTGACAGACAGGGAAAGTGACAAAGAGAGAGAGAGATATATACAGAGGGGAGACAGACAGAGAATGGGAGAGAAACAGAGAGACAGTTACTATCCCGGGCAGCGCCGGGTGCTATGTTGTGAGGCGAAATTTAAACCCCGCGCGTTCCAATTTACCTATCAATTTTGCCCCTATCTACATAATGGGGAAAAAGTGAAACGAAAAGTGTTGGGGGAAAATTGACAGCGGCCAGATGTGAACAAGGGGGACTTAACGAATGAGATCGATGGCGCCAAAGAGTATATACCGTACAGTGTCTAAGGTGGGGCCCTGACATGGGATACTCACCACACTCGGGGATATGAACACACACACACACACACACACACAATGCGCCACACACTATCACGTACTTGAACACATATACCACCCTCAGCACACATCTCACCACACATACACCAACCTCACCACATAATCACCCTAAACACACACAAGTCTGGTACATATACCACCCTCAGCACACATCTCACCACACATACACCAACCTCACCACATAATCACCCTAAACACACACAAGTCTGGTACATATACCACCCTCAGCACACATCTCACCACACATACACCAACCTCGCCACATAATCGCCCTAAACACACACAAGTCTGGTACATATACCACCCTCAGCACACATCTCACCACACATACACCAACCTCGCCACATAATCGCCCTAAACACACACAAGTCTGGTACATATACCACCCTCAGCATACATCTCACCACACATACACCAACCTCGCCACATAATCGCCCTAAACACACACAAGTCTGGTACATATACCACCCTCAGCACACATCTCACCACACATACACCAACCTCACCACATAATCGCCCTAAACACACACAAGTCTGGTACATATACCACCCTCAGCACACATCTCACCACACATACACCAACCTCACCACATAATCACCCTAAACACACACAAGTCTGATACATATACCACCCTCAGCACACATCTCACCACACATACACCAACCTCACCACATAATCACCCTAAACACACACAAGTCTGGTACATATACCGCCCTCAGCACACATCTCACCACACATACACCAACCTCACCACATAATCACCCTAAACACACACAAGTCTGGTACATATACCACCCTCAGCAAACATCTCACCACACATACACCAACCTCACCACATAATCACCCTAAACACACACAAGTCTGGCACATATACCACCCTCAGCACACATCTCACCACACATACACCAACCTCACCACATAATCACCCTAAACACACACAAGTCTGGTATTATCCTTCAAAAACAAAAATCTGATTAATAAGCAGCCAAACTACAAGAACAACAAATGTACCACATAGGAAATACGGAAATGTCAGTCACATGACCTGTCTATTATGTGTATGTGTGAGCTAATATATACTGTCAGGGGGAGGGCATTCTGTTGCCTGGAGATTTATCAGGCTGCCAATAGCAACCAATCACAGTTTAGCTTCTATTTTGCTACAGTTAATTAATCTGAGCTCTGATTGGTTAATATAGGCAACAAAGGACATTCTCAGCATGTGTGAGGTCATAGGATGTTAAATCTACGTGGAATATCTGTGGTGTTAAAACATATGTTGTGAAATGCTTCTATTAGCTTAGTTTTTGCCTTTTAATAATTACATTTCTATTTGTTTTGTGGTTTGTGTGCAGAATACATTTTTGTTAATACATTCTATTTTGTTAACAGCAGTTATTAACCCGGGCGAAGCCAGGGAGTACAGCTAGTCTAATATATAAAGCTGAATGTGTGTGTGTGTATGTGTATGTATTGTAGCGGGGTGGGGGTCCCCCAGGACGACAAAGAGGCAGTGACCCAAAAAGTCCAATCAACATAAGTTTATTTACCGCTGCTGCACAGGATATACGTCCTCCAGGATACAGCCAGACTATATACAGTCCATAGGTTACCACGTCACACAGGTACCCGCTGCCGTAGAAGTCGGTCTTACTGTACCCCGTACTGCTTTTCAGGGAGCCCCCACAGACCTGTGTTATTGCACCACACGGGTCTGAACTCCTCTCAGCTTCTTGCTCTGCAGCTTACAAAGCAACTCTGCCCCACCCAGGCCTTTACAAGGAGCTTTTAAATGAGAACTGTGGCCATGAGCCACCTGCATAACCCGGACCGGAGGTTAGTGGACTGACCACTATGTAGGGCTCTAATATGTTTCTGTACGCATTCTAGGAGATACGTACCGTCCGTCACATATCAATGGCCCCACTATCTCACATACCCCCCCCTCCGTTCAAACCCGAGGGGATGAACGGACGCTCCCAAACAGGCCGCCCGAGACAGGGCATCGGCATTGCCCTGGGACGAACCGGCCCGATGTTCCACCGTAAAACTAAAATTCTGAAGGGACAGGAACCAGCGGGTGACCCGGGCATTCCATTCCTTCGCATTTCTCATCCAGACGAGGGGCGCGTGGTCTGTCACCAACCGAAACTGTCGCCCGAGCAAATAATGGCGCAGGGACTCCAAGACCCATTTAATAGCCAAGCACTCCTTCTCCACTACGCTATAATTTTTCTCCGCTGGGGTAAGTTTCCGGCTCAAGTAGGTAACCGGATGCTCAGTTCCGTTCACCTCTTGCGAGAGTACGGCACCCATACCCACCTCGGAGGCATCCGTTTGCACAAGGAAGGTGTTACCGAAATCGGGGCTAATGAGGACTGGTTGTCCACACAAGGCAGTCTTCATGGACTGAAACGCTTCCTCAGCCTGAGGGGTCCAGCGTACCATGGCCACCTTTTTACCCTTCAACAGATCGGTCAAAGCCGCCGTTCTTCCAGCAAAGTCCGGTATAAACCAACAAACTCGACAATGCCGAGGAACGCTCTCACCTGTTTAGTGGACACTGGTCTGGGCCATTTTTGGATGGCCTCTATTTTATTTATTTGAGGTTTGATCATCCCGCGGCCAATCACGTACCCCAAATAGCGGACTTCCTCCTGACCGATTGCACATTTTTTTGGGTTGGCGGTCAATCCTGCCGCCCGCAGGGAGTTAACGACGGCCTGGACCTGGGACAAGTGGGTCTGCCAATTGGTACTGAATATGATGATGTCATCTAAATAGGCGGAAGCGTACCTCTGATGGGGTTCCAACACTATGTCCATCAGTCTTTGGAACGTAGCCGGGGCTCCATGTAACCCAAAAGGCAAGACAACATAGTGATAGAGCCCCTCTGGTGTAATAAAGGCCGTCTTCTCCCTGGCTGACTCTGTCAGTGGCACCTGCCAATAGCCTTTGGTAAGGTCCAGCGTCGTGAAATATTGAGCCTTTCCCAACCGTTCAATAAGTTCGTCCACCCGGGGCATAGGGTACAGGTCAAACTTGGAAACCTCATTCAATCGCCTAAAATCATTGCAGAAACGTAGCGACCCATCGGGTTTTGGTATTAGCACAATGGGACTAGCCCAGTCACTCTTTGATTCCTCGATTACCCCTAGGGTAAGCATCTGCTTCACCTCTGCTGCAATGGCTTGTCTCCGGGCCTCGGGCACCCGGTATGATTTCATACGCACCTTTACCCGAGGCTCGGTGACGATATCATGTTGGATAACCGAATTATGGCCAGGTAACTCGGAAAACACATCCGAGTTCTGCTGTACTAACTTCCGAACTTCACGACGCTGCGGTTTAGTGAGCGTGTCGCCTAGGTGTACCCCCCCCCCCCTTCGGTTCCCAGGATGGGCGGCACTACCGGATCCCCACAGGGCCCCACTGGTGTTATTCCCATAACCATACAGTCCCGGTCTTTCCAGGCTTTAAGCAAGTTAACATGATACAATTGTTCCGGCTTCCTCTTTCCCGGCTGGTGTACTCGGTAGTTCACCTCCCCCCACCTTTTCCCGTACCTCATATGGCCCCTGCCATTTGGCCAACAATTTACTCTCGGCCGTGGGCACAAAAACCAAGACCCGATCCCCTACATTAAAGGATCTGATGGTGGCCCGTGTGTTATAAGTGCGCCTTTGTGCCCCTTGTGCCCTTGTTAAATGTTCTTTTACGATAGGCAAAACTGCTGTGATGCGGTCTTGCATTTGAGCCACGTGTTCAATCACACTTTTATATGGGGTGGTCTCCTGTTCCCATGTCTCCTTGGCTACGTCCAGCAAGCCCCTAGGGTGTCTACCATAAAGCAACTCGAATGGTGAAAACCCCGTGGACGCCTGCGGTACTTCTCGGAGCGCAAACATAAGATAGGGCAACAGCATGTCCCAGTCCCTCCCGTCCTTGGCAACCACCTTTTTAAGCATGGACTTAAGGGTTTTGTTACACCGCTCGACTAGCCCATCGGTTTGCGGATGATACACCGATGTGCGCAGGTGCTTTATTTTCAACAATTTACATAATTCCTTTGTCACCTTGGACATAAACGGGGTCCCCTGGTCAGTAAGGATCTCCTTTGGTAGCCCAAGACGACAAAACATGGAAAACAACTCCCGGGCAATAAGCTTAGCAGAGGTATGGCGCAGCGGAATGGCCTCTGGATAGCGGGTGGCGTAATCTACTACCACCAAAATGTGTTGGTGACCGCGCGCGGATTTTACCAGGGGTCCTACCAGATCCATTGCAATTCGTTCAAAAGGTTCCTCTATAATAGGGAGAGGCACCAATGGACTCCAGAAACTTGCAATGGGCGAGGTCAGCTGGCAGTCCGGGCAAGATTCACAGAATTTCCGTACTTCTGCGTACACTCCCGGCCAAAAGAACCTCTATAAAATACGTTCTTGTGTCTTGGTAACCCCTAAGTGCCCCCCCAGGGGGTGTGTGTGAGCCATGTTAAGCACTGCCTGACGATGGGATTGTGGCACGACCAGTTGTTCTACTATCTCTTCCCTGATTTTGTCTATTCGGTAGAGTAAATCATTATAAACCGCCATACGGGGAAAGACAACTTCTGCCCCTGGTTGTTGGGCCACCCCATTCACCTCTTTTACGTTACCCCACGCCTGGGAGAGGGTAGGATCCCTCAGCTGTGCCGTCCCAAAGACCTCCCGGGACGTGTCCAGCTCCGGGATCGCTACGGTCTCTTCGCTGTCTCCCGCCAATACTTCTAGGGGACCCCGGTCAGGTTCTCCCCCTGTCCCAAGGTCGGTGATCCCTACAGCAGGTATTCCCGCCTCGGGATCATCGGGCTCTGCACCCGAACCCATTCTTGCTTGGGAAGACGTGCCATTTCTCTCCCACAAGCACCAGAACAACGGAAAATCCCTTCCCAGCACTACCCCATATGGTAGAGTTTTCACCACTCCTACCACATGCGTCACGTCTCCGCACGGAGTGGAGAGGCATACCTCTGCTGTTGGATATTTGCGGAGTTCACCATGTATACATACAATCCCAACCTCCCTCTTCGTGGACTCCAACCCCGATACCAGCGACCCATGTACGAGGGTCACTATACTGCCCGAGTCCAACAGGGCCTCTGCCCGATGTCCATTTATATACACATAACAGAGAGGAGGTTCAAGAATAGGGCGTGCAGCATACACCGTATTAGCATACTGTGAGGTAGCGACCACCAATGTTGTGGATGGTCGCAGTGGAGAAGGATCCCCCTGTGATATTGAACTGAAGGTGTGACTGTGGGACTTGTAGTTCCACAGAACTTTCGGTTGTAATTAAGGGTTAGGTTCCCTTTAAACTGTGACCAGTGTGATGGACAGAGCTGGAGAATCACATACCTCCACCTGTGGGTGTGTCCGGTTGGGTTTTAAGAGACTGTTAGTTGTAGAAACAGGGAGCCTGAGAGTGCTGCACATGGAGGATGTGTGCTGGAGAGGAGCCTGAGAGTGCTGCACATGGAGGATGTGTGCTGGAGAGAAGCCTGAGAGTGCTGCACATGGAGGATGTGTGCTGGAGAGAAGCCTGAGAGTGCTGCACATGGAGGATGTGTGCTGGAGAGAAGCCTGAGAGTGCTGCACATGGAGGATGTGTGCTGGAGATCTCAGTCTGTGTCAAGACTGAAGAGAGACTCCTGGAAATCAGTCCAGGTGATGACTGGGGAAAAATACTGCAGCCTGGCTGGAGAGGGCTGGAGGCTGCAGGAACCACCACAGTGATTTGTGTTCGCTGGCTGGAGCCAGAGTGTGGAGAATCCACTATGGACATTTAATTGGACTGGAAGCCCACGGTATGTGTGTAACATTATATCCCCCCAGCCTCTATCATATTGCAATCAGGCTTCAGCCGTAGCTATTGTCCTTGATTTGGGGGGGGGGTTGCATATATATTGTTCTCCTCTGCAGGGGGCTTGCCTAGTACACAATCTCTGGAGGCTGTGTCTAGGAACCCTTTTCTAGCTACAAGTAGAAAATGTTAAGGGGGTGGATCTAAGGAGGGGTGGGAGATTCAGCCCCATGTTTTAGTTTTTTGTTATGCTTTGTTGAGTGAAGGGTGAGGACCTGTGCTAAGGCCAGCTCCTTATCGCCCGTACATGGACGATTGGACTTTGAGGACTTTTGCATTCTCCTTGGCGCCCCCGGACCTATTTCCTTTGTGTGGACTCTAAAGAACCATTTTAATATTGCATGTTTTATGCTCCCTGCCTCATTAAATCTTCTTGGATTGTTCCTTGGCCTGGCGTCCCTTACTGCTCTGTCGCATACCCCGTCACAAACTGGTGGCAGCGGCGGGATCAGAGCAGAAAGAATGGAGGACAACGGGCCATTAACATCTGGATTCAGAACCTCAGGATACAGGAACTGGACTGTGGTGAGCCTACAAACAATGGCCCGTGAATTAGGAGTCGGTTACAAAGGACTCTCTAAGGAGCAACTAATTGAGGCATTGGAAAACGCTTGCCTGCAAGATGGCACCGAGGAACAATTTCCACAGCAAAGGGAGGAAAGACGGGAGCTGGAGGTAAATACCCAAAAAAGTCAATGGATTGTGTGGTATGAGGAGGAGATGGCACTTCTTGGAGATGAGGCCACCATAGAAGATAAGAGGGAGGCTATTCGCAGAGCTCAAGAGAGGGCATTGCTGGAGAGGAGGTTTGCTGTGGAAGCAGCTAGAGGCTCCAGACAAACTGTAACCACAGCACCAACTATGAGGGAATTCTCCAGAGTGTCCCGCAAGGACTTTAAGCCATTTAATGAAGCTGCAGGTGACATTGAGGGCTTCTTTCAGGACTTTGAGCATCAGTGCCGATTAATGGAAGTCCCAGAAAGAGAGCGAGTCAGACACCTGGTGGGCCTCTTGGAGGGTGGAGCTGCCGACGCCTATAGAGCTATGGACCCTCAGTGGAATTGTGAGTATGGGGAGATAAAACAGACCATTCTGGAACATTATGCCGTGACCCCAGATACTTATAGGACTAAGTTCCGTACATTAGCCTGTGATGGAGAAGTGTCTTTCAAGATGTTTGCCCACAGACTGAAACAAGTATGCCATCGCTGGCTGGAGGGAGAGGGAGCCTTAACTTGGGAGACCTTCCTCCAGGTCATCCTGAAAGAGCAGTTCTATGCCAGGTGCCCTGTGGAAATCAGAGAATGGGTGCGTGAGAGAAAGCCGCCAACTGTGGAACAAGCTGCCGCTCTAGCTGATGAAGTGCTTACCATCAAGCCTCAATGGAAAAGGCTACTAGTCGGTGACAAAAAAACTACCAGCTCCCCAACACCAGTGGTCCCTTGTCCTTTGGCCTCCAATGTTCACCGTCCCAATAGACTACCAACACATGGCGGACCCCGTGTGAATGTGCCTCCTACTACTCCTGCCTCCTCTTTGGGAGTACGACGTGGAGAAAGACTCATAGAACGCAGATGTTATGGATGTGGGCAGCCTGGTCATCTGCAAGCTCACTGTCCAGGTGCTCAGAGGCAAAACAGTTACAGACCCCCTTTGCCTGTTCATTATCTACAGACACCCTCAACAGGAGAAGAGCTGGATTCATTCCCTGATGATTTGCCAAGTGACTCTGATATGTTGACTTCCCTACCAGGAGTCTATGGGGTGCGAGCCACAGCCGCCCGTTCTTCTGATCTTCAGCATAAACATCTACAGGAGGTCGTGCTGGATGGCCAAAAAGTTGTTGGCTTTCGTGACACTGGGGCTTTTCTCACCATCGCAGATCCCCGAGTAATTCAACCAGAAGCAGTGCAAAAGGGACCAGGAATTGCTATTGAATTGGCTGGAGGTACTCAGAGATACATTCCAAGAGCGAGAGTGACCCTGGATTATGGCTTTGGAGCAAAACAATGCATGATTGGTGTGATGAGCGGCCTTCCTGCAGACATTCTTCTAGGGAATGATGTGGGGAATCTTCAATGCCACTTTGTCGGTGCGATAACCAGAAGTCAAGCAAAGAGAGCAGCAGATGTGGACGTGTTCAACCCATCAATGGAACTGAGGCCACCCGAACTGCCATTACAGCCGGTGAGTGATTCTTCTTGTGGGGATAATATGAATGTCACTTGGGATAAAGTTCAGTTTAGACAAGAGGTAGAGACTGACCCCACCCTGGCTAGCTTTAGAGCTCGGGCTGAAGTAGGGCAGTTAGGAGAAAATGGGGAAACAATTATCAGAGAAAATGGACTCCTATATCGAGTTACCAATGCCGACTCCCTAGATAAGCCCTGGACTTATAGCAAACAGCTGATTGTTCCTCAGAAGTACAGAATTCCCCTATTACACCTGGCTCATGACATTCCTACTGCCGGCCATCAAGGGAAAACCCGCACCGAGAGACGATTGACTCAAATTTTCTATTGGCCTGGAATTTCTCAAGCAGTGGCGCATTTCTGCCGAACCTGCGACATATGTCAGCGTAGAGGGCGACCTGGAGATCACCCAAAGGCACCCCTGCAACCACTCCCTATAATAGAAGAACCCTTTCAAAGAGTAGCTGTCGATCTCATTGGACCACTGGCTAAACCAAGTAAATCTGGAAAGCAGTACATTC
Source organism: Anomaloglossus baeobatrachus (assembly GCF_048569485.1). NCBI lineage: Eukaryota > Metazoa > Chordata > Amphibia > Anura > Aromobatidae > Anomaloglossus > Anomaloglossus baeobatrachus. Next base: position 967,952,382 of record NC_134353.1, read on the forward strand.
TCACCGTTGTGGACTATGCCACCCGATATCCAGAAGCCGTGGCCTTGTCAAGTATTTCTGCAGCCAAGGTGGCCGAGGCCCTTGTTACCATTTTCACCCGAGTAGGATTCCCCAGTGAAATCTTATCGGACCAAGGCTCCCAGTTTATGTCAGAGTTGGTGCAGTGTCTGTGGCGCACCTGTGGAGTACGGGCAATTCGAACTACAGCATACCATCCTCAAACCAATGGACTTTGTGAACGGTTTAATCAAACACTGAAAAATATGCTAAAGGCCTTCACTGACAGTGATTCCGACTGGGAGAGGTACCTACCCCATCTCCTGTTCGCCTACCGGGAAGTTCCCCAGGAGTCCACTGGGTTTTCCCCCTTTGAACTACTCTATGGAAGAAAGGTCAGAGGACCCTTAACTCTGCTAAAGGAATATTGGGAGGGGCAAGTTGAAGATACAGGAACCCCTGTTGTTCCATATGTCCTCAAGCTTCGGGAAACCCTGGCTCAACTTGCTAGTTTGGCTCAGGATCATGTACGGATGGCTCAAACCAGACAGAAGACATGGTATGACCGCAAAGCACGCTATCGAGAATTTGTAGAGGGACAACAAGTCTTAATGATTGTTCCCCATCGGCAAAATAAACTCCAGACAACATGGGAGGGTCCCTTCCGGGTTCTCAGAAAACTAAACGACACCAATTACCTTCTTGCTCTAGATGATCAGGGACTAAGACAAAGGACTGTCCATGTGAATATGATTAAGGAGTACCATGACCGGACCTTACCTATGATAGCAAGCTGTCGGCTGGCTTCAGAAGATGGTCAGGAGGATGAGGACCCATTACCTGATCTTATTGAAGCAGCCAGAGCCCCATCCACTGTGGAACAGGTTCCTTTGAGAGATCACTTAGATTCCTTACAGAAAAAACAAATGCTGGGAGTGCTCCATCAGAGACAGGCTGCTTTCTCATCCCGACCAGGTCGAACCACAGTAACCCAACATCCTGTGGACACTCAGGGCATCCGTCCCATACAACAGGCTCCCTACCGGGTACCAGAATCAGTTAGAAACACCATGCAGCATGAGCTGGAGGAGATGTTACAGCTTGGGGTGATTCAGGCCTCCCATAGTCCTTGGGCCTCTCCTGTTGTGTTAGTACCCAAGAAAGATGGGAGTACTCGATTTTGTGTGGACTACAGACGACTAAATGACCATACCATCAGTGATGCTTACCCAATGCCCCGCATTGATGAACTTCTAGACCGGCTAGCTGGGGCACAATACGTCACCACCTTGGATCTCAGTAAGGGATACTGGCAAATTCCCCTGACGGAGGAAGGTAGAGAAAAGTCGGCTTTTATAACCCCCTTTGGTCTGTATGAATTTCTAAACATGCCTTTCGGAATGAAAAACGCCCCTGCAACCTTTCAGAGAATGGTGGACCAGATCCTCCGGGGATGTGGCGACTTTGCTTGTGCCTACCTGGATGATATCGCCATCTTCAGCCACACATGGGAGGAACATCTGAATCAAGTAGCTGTTGTTCTTGACCGGATTCTCACATCAGGCCTAACTATTCGACCTGATAAATGCCAATTGGGGATGGGTGAAGTCCAATATCTAGGGCATAGAGTAGGAGGGGGGAAGTTACGTCCTGAACCTGCCAAAATCCAGGCTATTAGAGACTGGCCTGTACCCCAAACCAAGAAACAAGTTATGGCTTTTTTGGGCACTGCCAGTTATTACCGAAAATTTGTTTCTCATTTCAGCAGTGTGGCCAAGCCCCTTACGGACCTCACGAAGAAGACGATGCCCCGGCTGGTGATCTGGACTCCAGCCTGTGATGAGTCTTTTAACCGGCTGAAGGACGCTCTGATCTGCGACCCTGTTCTGGCTGCTCCAGACTACAAGAGGAGATTCATTGTGCAGACGGATGCCTCTTCTTATGGACTGGGAGCTGTCCTCAGCCAGGTGAATGCAGCCGGGGAGGAGCACCCCATTGCCTACCTCAGCAGGAAACTGCTGGACCGAGAAGTGGCCTATGCAACTGTTGAGAAGGAATGTCTGGCTGTAGTGTGGGCCCTTAGGAAACTACGGCCGTATCTGTATGGGCGAGAATTCACTGTGGTTACTGATCACAATCCCCTCACCTGGCTGAACAGAGTCTCTGGGGACAATGGACGATTACTACGATGGAGCCTGGCTCTGCAGCCCTATAACTTTACAATACAATATAGAAGAGGCAGCCAACACCAAAATGCAGATGGACTGTCCAGGCAAGAAGAGACCTGAGTCAGGTCCACCATGTTTACGTGTACTTAACCAGCGACCTGTTGAGGTCACTAGTCCGTACACCAATTGAGGGGGGAAGGGGTTGTAACATTATATCCCCCCAGCCTCTATCATATTGCAATCAGGCTTCAGCCGTAGCTATTGTCCTTGATTTGGGGGGGGGGTTGCATATATATTGTTCTCCTCTGCAGGGGGCTTGCCTAGTACACAATCTCTGGAGGCTGTGTCTAGGAACCCTTTTCTAGCTACAAGTAGAAAATGTTAAGGGGGTGGATCTAAGGAGGGGTGGGAGATTCAGCCCCATGTTTTAGTTTTTTGTTATGCTTTGTTGAGTGAAGGGTGAGGACCTGTGCTAAGGCCAGCTCCTTATCGCCCGTACATGGACGATTGGACTTTGAGGACTTTTGCATTCTCCTTGGCGCCCCCGGACCTATTTCCTTTGTGTGGACTCTAAAGAACCATTTTAATATTGCATGTTTTATGCTCCCTGCCTCATTAAATCTTCTTGGATTGTTCCTTGGCCTGGCGTCCCTTACTGCTCTGTCGCATACCCCGTCACAATGTGGATGTTATATTTTCCTTTAAGCCAGGAGAGGCTTTGTTACATTTGGAAGGGCAGTTTATGTTGTACTAATAAACTGCTGCATTTTTGAGAGACTGCGTTGCCTGTGTATGCCTAAGCTACCCTGCATCGCTGCAAGCGAGTAAACCCCCTGGGCTGCGGTAAGCAACATTCACATATGGTGCTAGATAGCGGGCAGCAATCCAGGCAGCACGTCTAACAACTGCAGAGGTGTTGTTCCTGTGGATCAGCCGGGTCCACGAAGGTTTTTTTTTTTCTCTGCTGTCTACACACTGCAAGGAAGTGTTGCCTGTGGATCGGCGGGTCCACGAAAACATTTTTTGAAGTGGTTTGCAGTGGATCGGCGGGTCCACGAAAGTTCACGGCGCACTCAAGCGGCTTGCGGTGGATCGGCGGGTCCACGAAGGTCCGTGGGAGCTGAGTGACCATGACTGGAGCAGCTTGTGTGGATGAGATACTGTTAAAGTACCTGGTGCGGGACAGTGAGCAACTACAGGACACTGGCCGCCAGGAGGTAGAGCAGAATGGGCTGCAGCGGCGACGGGAGTCGCTGGCAGAGCGTCTGGACTTGGTGGAGTTGGACAAGTGGGTACAGTCCCTTGTGGGGCCAGTGCACACACAGGGTGCCCAGAAGGATACCTGGGGCACAGAGGTACTGTGTGGTTTGAGACATGCGTTTTCCATGGAAAGGCTATGGAATGTACCCTCTGGGGACTGGGTTGCCCAAAAGGGGGTGGAATCCCATGAAGGGGTGGTTGCCCAAAAGGGGATGGAGCATCCCATAGACAAGGGCGCAGTGGCGCAGATGGACAGTAGTCAAGCACAAAGGTGTTCATGCTGCAAGTGTCCTGTCTGCAGTATAGACCACCCATCTGACGAGAAGCCACGTCTGTGTACCGTGGAAGTGGATGGGGAATCTGTAACTGGACTTGTAGACTCAAGGAGTTTGGTGACCCTGGTGAGGGCCACATCTGATGTCTACCTGATTCCTGGAAAGAAGTTCCACGCCATCTGCACCCACAATAATGATAAAGAATACCCAATGACCAGTGTGGTCATTAAGACAAAAACGGACATTGGTTCTCATGATGTTGGTGTAGTTTCAGATTTACAGCACCCAATTATTATAGGTTGGGACTCTAAATTATTTGTGGACTTGTGGAAGCAGGGGGAAGTGTCCGGGTGCTTTTGTAAGAGCCGTAACAGTCCAAAGGAAGCTCCACCACAGCGGGAGGTTAAAAAGAGTCCTTGTGGGGTGGCTGTGTGTGGTAAGGTGAAGATAGCACCCCCTAAAGGTGACTGTCCTAAGTTAGTGGGGAGCAAAGAAAAAGGTGGACATGCCCAACTTAGTGACATGATGTGTAAGAGAATAAATGACAATATGACCGTTAGTGACAGGGGAGCTCCAGAAAAGGGAGCCAACACCTGGTTAGGTGGGAACATGTTAGTCCAGGACACCAGGGCGAGTGACGATGACTCCAGTAAATACACTAACTCTACTAAAGTGACAAACGAGTACAGTGATGTACTGATGAGCGAACAGGGGAAAACCTCCTCCCGTCGCCGAAGGCGCAACAGGCGTAGAGAGGCGGAGCGAGCTACAACCTCTGAAAATATGGTCCAGGAAGAGACAGTGTCATGTATTTCTGCCAAAAGGGTGGATTCCCTTCCAGAATCTGAGTGTGCAGAGAAGGTTGAGAAAGGCACGTTGCCAATAGCAACCGCTAATGCATACCTCCCAACCGTCCCGGATTCTGCGGGACTTGCACGATTTATCAGGGCTGTCCCGCACTCCCGCGGCTCACAGCTGATGTCCCGGCTCCTCCCCTCAGTGGAGTGAATAAATTAAATTAAATTATCATTGGCTCTGGATTTTCGGGGCGGCGGGACTCGAACTCGTGGAACTGTGAGTTCATTGTTTCTAAGGCAGCAGCTCTAACCACTGAGCTACTGCCTCTATTGAAAGCAATAGGAAGATTTTGTTATCTTGACCTCTATACTGCAGACACCAGAAGCAGGTTATTCAGCTGCAAAGATGGATGGAGGGATCGATGAATGGAGGGAGGGATGGATGATAGAGGGATGAATGGAGGGATAGAGGGAGGGATGGATGGATGATAGAGGGATGAATAGAGGGATAGGAGGGATGAATGGAGGGATAGAGGGATGAAAGGAGGGATAGAGGGAGGGATGGATGGATGATAGAGAGATGAATGGAGGGAGGGATAGAGGGAGGGATGGATGCATGGATGATAGAGGGATGAATGGAGGGATAGAGGGATGGATGAATGGAGGGATAGAGGGAGGGATGGATGATAGAGGGATGAATGGAGGGATAGAGGGATGGATGGATGATAGAGGGATGAATGGAGGGATAGAAGGAGGGATGAAAGGAGGGATAGAGGGATGAATGGATGGATGATAGAGGGATGAATTGAGGGATGAATGGAGGGATAGAGGGAGGGATGGATGCATGGATGATAGAGGGATGAATGGAGGGATAGAGGGATGGATGGATGGATGATAGAGGGATGAATGGAGGGATAGAGGGATGAAAGTAGGGATAGAGGGAGGGATGGATGGATGATAGAGGGATGAATGGAGGGATAGAGGGAGGGATGGATGGATGATGGAGGGATGAATGGAGGGATAGAAGGAGGGATGAATGGAGGGATAGAGGGATGAAAGGAGGGATAGAGGGAGGGATGGATGGATGATGGAGGGATGAATGGAGGGATAGAGGGAGGGATGAATGGAGGGATAGAGGCAGGGATGGATGGATGATAGAGGGATGAATGGAGGGATGAATGGAGGGATAGAGGAAGGGATGGATGGATGATAGAGGGATGAATGGAGGGATAGAGGGATGGATGGATGGATGATAGAGGGTTGAATGGAGGGATAGAGGGAGGGATGGATGGATGATAGAGGGATGAATGGAGGGATAGAGGGAGGGATGAATGGAGGGATAGAGGCAGGGATGGATGGATGATAGAGGGATGAATGGAGGGATAGAGGGAGGGATGGATGGATGATAGAGGGATGAATGGAGGGATAGAGGGATGAAAGGAGGGATAGAGGGATGGATGGATGATAGAGGGATGAATGGAGGGATAGAGGGAGGGATGGATGGATGATAGAGGGATGAATGGAGGGATGAATGGAGGGATAGAAGGAGGGATGAATGGAGGGATAGAGGGATGAAAGGAGGGATAGAGGGAGGGATGGATGGATGATGGAGGGATGAATGGAGGGATAGAGGGAGGGATGGATGGATGATAGAGGGATGAATGGAGGGATGAATGGAGGGATAGAAGGAGGGATGAATGGAGGGATAGAGGGATGAAAGGAGGGATAGAGGGAGGGATGGATGGATGATAGAGGGATGAATGGAGGGATGAATGGAGGGATAGAGGGAGGGATGGATGCATGGATGATAGAGGGATGAATGGAGGGATAGAGGGATGGATGGATGGATGATAGAGGGATGAATGGAGGGATAGAGGGAGGGATGGATGGATGATAGAGGGATGAATGGAGGGATAGAGGGAGGGATGAATGGAGGGATAGAGGCAGGGATGAATGGAGGGATAGAGGGAGGGATGGATGGATGATAGAGGGATGAATGGAGGGATGAATGGAGGGATAGAGGGACGGATGGATGCATGGATGATAGAGGGATGAATGGAGGGATAGAGGGATGGATGGATGGATGATAGAGGGATGAATGGAGGGATAGAGGGAGGGATGGATGGATGATAGAGGGATGAATGGAGGGATAGAGGGAGGGATGAATGGAGGGATAGAGGGAGGGATGAATGGAGGGATAGAGGCAGGGATGGATGGATGATAGAGGGATGAATGGAGGGATGAATGGAGGGATAGAGGGATGGATGGATGATAGAGGGATGAATGGAGGGATAGAGGGAGGGATGGATGGATGATAGAGGGATGAATGGAGGGATAGAAGGAGGGATGAATGGAGGGATAGAGGGATGAAAGGAGGGATAGAGGGAGGGATGGATGGATGATAGAGGGATGAATGGAGGGATAAAGGGAGGGATGAATGGAGGGATAGAGGGAGGGATGAATGGAGGGATAGAGGGAGGGATGAATGGAGGGATAGAGGGATGGATGGATGATAGAGGGATGAATGGAGGGATGAATGGAGGGATGAATGGAGGGATAGAGTGATGAATGGAGGGATAGAGGGAGGGATGGGTGGATGAATGGAGGGATGAATGGAGGGATAGAGTGATGAATGGAGAGATAGAGGGAGGGATGGATGATAGTGGGATGGATGGATGATAGAGGGATGGATGATAGAGGGATATATAGATACACGACAGATAATAGATAGATAGAGATAGAATCATAGATAGATAGAATCATAGATAGATAGATAGATAGAGGGATAGAAATAGATAGATAGAGGGATAGAGATAGATAGATAAATACTGTATCTCAATGTTAGTGAAAGAGTCAGATTCATTTGTTCCCATAAAACTACTATAAAGAAATGAGGAAAAAAATACAAATACAATTTTTTTATTTTTTTTTATCTTCACCACCTTGGATTCAAACCAGCAACGTTCAAAACTTGTGTCCAGCAGCCTCCTAGCTTTCCTAGCTGCTCTAGCTGTTGAGCCACTAGGATTGATGATGTCAGAGCGAGGATTTCACAGAAATGAACCTACAATGCAGCCTCTTACACAGCAGATTACACAGGACACAGCTACATTGTACAGAGCAGCATCTCTATGTCCTGTATTCTAGAGGGAAAGGAAAAGAGGATTTTTTTTCTTCTAATAAAGTTACTAGAAATAATAAAAAAAAATAGAATAATGTAATTTTATTGCACTTTTTTATAAAATAATAAACATCACAAATCAGCAAATAACATGGACATATTTGGTGTCCCTGTAATCGTAATGACCTGAACAACACAGTGATCAGATTATTTATGGGGATCGGTAAATGGCGGGAAAAAAAGGCGCAATTTATTATTTTTCTTTATTAAAACCCCTAAAAAATGTAATAAAAATGGATCACTGAGGCCGTGTTCACACATAGCGTAAATGCTGCATTTTTTCTGCAGGTGTCCGCGCCACGAGTGCAATAACAATGTTCTCTGATTATTGCGTGTTTGCGGTATTTTTTATACATTGTCCCCCTTATTTGATACATGTTTGTTGCTGATGTGAATCCTGAAGCTTATAAAGAAAGAAACACCAAATCCGCACAGTTCAGCGGCGTCTTTCCACGCACCAGGAGCGGAGATTTCAGGACGTCTCATCCACTTTGCTTGGACAATTAGTCCATATTCACATGTAGTGTAAATGCTGCATATTTTTCCGCTGTTTCTTTGCACATTTATTCTGCTGTGTTTAATTGTCCAAGTAAAGTGGATGTGATTCCATGAAAAGACGCTGCTGAATTCTGCGGTTTTCGGGGGGGGTTCTCTGGAGGTTTCTATGTGGAGCTTAAAAAATGCAGGAAAAAGCTTCTCTGTACAATAAAAACATTTAAATACGCAGATTCACATCTGAACCAAAAACGCATTAAATAAAGGAGAAAAGGCAGAAAAAATGCAGCAAAAATGGAAAAAACAGAGAAGATTGTTATTGTGTAGTTTGGTGCAGACAGAAACAAAAAGAAACAGAATTTATGCAACGTGTGAACACAGATTGATAGGCACAAATAAGCAACATGTCATATAGTGACACAGAAATATAAAAAAATTCTGACTGCTATGAATATGAATGAACAGTCCATGGCATCTGCTGAATGACCCTTACTGCCAAATGGGTGTGGCTAGGGGTGTGGCTAGGGGCATGGTCAAAATTTGCCGCGGCGCACTGCGCGCGCCGCATACTTCGTCCCTCTTTCCTTTCTTGAAAAGTTGGGAGGTATGGCTAATGTAGTGTTGGACAGCAAAATCATGCAAAAGAAAGATGAGTCTGAGCTGGAACTGACACATTGTAACGGCAGAAATCAGCAGGGTGAAAGTGCAGAAAAGGAGCCAACCAAAACAGTAGTGGTGATGTCCCCTATGATTTCCTGGTGTGAGGCTGATGGTCTGTTGAGTGAAAACCCTATAGGAGAAGAAATCCTGGAGGCTGTTGGTGGAGGAAAAATACACAAAGGTCATGGTGAGCAGACCAGTGATCCAACCAGTGCTGGCGTGAATAATAGTGCAAACGGCACAAAAGCTGTTGTAGACCCCAGAGAATCTGAGGTTGAAGGTATGGAGTGCAAGAAAGCCTCTGAAGTTGCAGAGAATCAAGAGGAAATTGAGGGAGATTCTGCAGAGTCCCAAGAGATGGCTGAAGTTGCAGAAATTGAGAGAACCCTTAAAGTAGGGAAATTTAGCCCAGAAGTCCCATCAGCAGCTGAGAGCTTAACTGAACTTACTGGTAAGACCAAGATGGAGGCCATAAAGATGGACTTGGTACAGAAGATTGAGAATCTTGAGCCCAAAGATGAGGAAAAATTCAAAGGCTCTGAGGCTATGGAAAAACCTGAGGAGAATGCAACTCCAAAGGTGGAGCCTGTGATAAGAAAAGAGGATGGATATGGAAGACCCAAGGAACGGTCCGATGGCCTTACAGGTAAAGAAATTCGGCCAGTCTTTATGTGCATGGTAGAAGTCCCTGCAGACTTGAGAAAAGTCTGTGCCAGTGAGGCGGTACATGAAAAATTCAAGACGGCCGTAGGAGCCTATAAAGTGTACTTTGCCCCAGAGTCTTGTCGGTTGGTGGTGTGCTCTGTAAGTGATGTCACAAAGAAGCGGGTGGCTATCCTGAGTGGCATGCACCTACAGTGTCTTCGCACGAAGTGGCTCATCTCTACAAGGATGGAAGAAGACACCAGACGATTGGAGCATATGAAGAGGCTCGCCGCAGCGTTTCAGGAAGTGGTGGTTGTGAAGAAACCATTAATTGGGCTTGCAATAAGAGCACTGAGAAGTAACATTCAGCAAGCCAGGAAGGTTCCAGGTATTACAGCTATTGAAGTGGAAAAAACCAGTGGAACATTCCGAATCTATGGGAAAACTGCAGGAGCAGTCAAGACAGCTCGAAGGTTGTTGGAGTTTGTGGAGGAGGTCACACAAGTGCCCAGAGAACTGGTTAAGAAGCTGATTGGAAGAAATGGAAGAGTCATGCAGGAGATGGTTGACAAGTCCGGTGTGACGAGAGTAAGAATTGATATTCATAATGAAGCCAAGATACTCTGTGAAGTCGGTATGGTCCCATGTGTCATTGTGGGAACAAAGGAGTGTGTTGGAAATGTACGAGTCCTACTAGAGTACCGCCTGGGTTACCTGGAAGAACTAAGGCAGTTGAACCTAAAAAGGCAGAATATTGCAGAACAACTCCATCAAGTGGGTATGAGGTGGAGACTGCTTTCAGGCTGGGGCCAGGAGAAGGGTTGCCCACCTGATAAAGGTGTTGCTTCAGTTGGCACAGAAAGTAGGTCCTATAATGAAAGGAACCAAGGTCATGGAAGACCTAACTACACTTTGGGCTATAGCATAGACTCTGAATGGTCCAAGTCCTCTACTCTAAACTCCAAAGGAATGGATGAAGGGAGTGATGTATCTACAGCGAAGGATGGTCTTGAGAGAACACACCAACAGAGCGATGACAACCGAAGACGCCATGGCAGAACAAGCCATAGTAAATCTGCAAAAAGAGAATGCAGACGGTCTAGATATAGCAGATCGTCTATCCGCTCAGTGCTGAGGTGCCCAGACAGTAGCCCTTCTAGTGGATTAGATAGCTCGGAGTCAGACCAGACAGTTTCGACTGGAAGAGACTTTCGCTACTACACTAGCGGTTGGAGACAGTCATGGAGAGATAGGTCTGACCGGGGGGCGTACCTGACAAGGAGGTTGACTGAGACGAGTCTGGTGGCAATGACCGACTTTCTGTCAGGAGCTAAAGCTCAAATCTATCAGAGAGGGCCCTCTCGACTTGTAGGGCAAGGTGACACTAATGCCCTGTCTCAGGGCCCCTGTGGGTTATCAAATGTTCAACCCTACAAGTGTGAACAGAGGGGGGGGGATATGTGAGGTAGCGACCACCAATGTTGTGGATGGTCGCAGTGGAGAAGGATCCCCCTGTGATATTGAACTGAAGGTGTGACTGTGGGACTTGTAGTTCCACAGAACTTGGGTTGTAATTAAGGGTTAGGTTCCCTTTAAACTGTGACCAGTGTGATGGACAGAGCTGGAGAATCACATACCTCCACCTGTGGGTGTGTCCGGTTGGGTTTTAAGAGACTGTTAGTTTTAGAAACAGGGAGCCTGAGAGTGCTGCACATGGAGGATGTGTGCTGGAGATCTCAGTCTGTGTCAAGACTGAAGAGAGACTCCTGGAAATCAGTCCCGGTGAGGGCTGGGGGAAAATACTGCAGCCTGGCTGGAGAGGGCTGGAGGCTGCAGGAACCACCACAGTGATTTGTGTTCGCTGGCTGGAGCCAGAGTGTGGAGAATCCACTATGGACATTTAATTGGACTGGAAGCCCACGGTATGTGGATGTTATATTTTCCTTTAAGCCAGGAGAGGCTTTGTTACATTTGGAAGGGCAGTTTATGTTGTACTAATAAACTGCTGCATTTTTGAGAGATTGCGTTGCCTGTGTATGCCTAAGCTACCCTGCATCGCTGCAAGCGAGTAAACCCCCTGGGTTGCGGTAAGCAACATTCACAATACATAGACATTCGGCGTGTGTACCCACAATCCATGGCCTCCGTAATCAAAGGGCAATAAGCAGCAATATGGCCGGGCCCTTGACATCTCCAGCACTTCATGGCGGTGTCCCCACCAGTTTTTGTTACCATTCTTGGGGGGACTAGTCTTTTGCCACTCTCAGTGCGGGTTACCCCCTCAGTATGGGTTTGGTTTTTGTTGCTCACCTGCGCCGTACGTGTCTCTCGGCCAGGGTCCTGTAGCCGCCTGGCCTGACGCCCTGGGGCAGAGTCTCGTATAAAGTCCTGGGTGGCGGTATATCGCTCAACTAGACTCACCACCTGATCCAGGTTACCCGGGTCCCCTTGCCCCACCCAGCGTTGTATAGCGACTGGCAGAGTCCGCACCAACCGGTCGACCACCACCCTTTCCACCATCTGGGCTGGAGACAACATCTCTGGCTGTAACCACTTTTTCACCAATTGAAGTAGGTCATATGCCTGAGACCTGGCAGGACAGGTCTCCACATAGGTCCAGGAAAATACCCGCTGAGCCCTCACGTAGGTATTGACCCCCAGACGGGCAAGGATCTCACCTTTCAGTTTCTCGTAGTCCAGAGCATCCTCCCGGCTGAGGTCAAAGCAGGCTTTCTGGGAGTCCCCTATCAGGAACGGAGTCACCACTTCCGCCCACTGGTCTGCCGGCAGTTTTTCCCGCTCCGCTGTGCGCTCGTTCCGTAAGGAAGACCTCCACGTCATCCTCCGGGCTTAGCTTCCGTAGGGCAGAGCGAACCCTGTGCCGGGGTACCCGTTGGTCGGAGGCAGTTGCTGGCGGTGTCTCACGCAGGGCCGCAATCTGCTGCCGTAGCAATGTGTTTGCCTCTTGTTGTTGTCGCTGGGTTTCCTGATGCTGCCGCTGGAATTCCTGGTGCTGCCGCTGTGTCTCCTGATGCTGCTGCTGGGATTCCTGGTGGTGCTGCTGGAACAGACCCAGTTGCTCCTGTTGTTTCTGCTGAGTGAGTACCAGCTGCCGCAGAAGCTCCTCCATGTTGTTAGCGGGTTTATACCGTAGCGTAGCAGGCTTGATTATCGACATGCAGCGGTGGGGTATGCCTCAAGTCTCAATGCCCGCATTCTCCACCATAATGTAGCGGGGTGGGGGTACCCCAGGACGACAAAGAGGCAGTGACCCAAAAAGTCCAATCAACATAAGTTTATTTACCGCTGCTGCACAGGATATACGTCCTCCAGGATATAGCCAGGCTATATACAGTCCATAGGTTACCACGTCACACAGGTACCCGCTGCCGTAGAAGACGGTCTTACTGTACCCCGTACTGCTTTTCAGGGGGCCCACAGACCTGTGTTATTGCACCACACGGGTCTGAACTCCTCTCAGCTTCTTGCTCTGCAGCTTACAAAGCAACTCTGCCCCACCCAGGCCTTTACAAGGAGCTTTTAAATGAGAACTGTGGCCATGAGCCACCTGCATAACCCGGACCGGAGGTTAGTGGACTGACCACTATGTAGGGCTCTAATATGTTTCTGTACGCATTCTGGGAGATACGTACCGTCCGTCACATATGAATGTCCCCACTATCTCACAGTATGTATGTCCGGGATTGGTATCTGCACCGTCGCAGCTACAGCCACAAAATTTTGCACACTCACACTTCTGGACTCCGAGAGCGTCATAGGCTATGTTTTGAGGGGAAATTTTAACCCCGCTTTTTACAGTTATTCACCAAAAAACCTGCCTCCATTAAAGCGAATGGAGCTGGGAGCCACAGTGGAGCCAGAACTTCAGAAGAATGCGCAGCCACGCCCTTATATGGAATGTTGGCGTGTCACAATGCAGCCAGGTAACGAGACAGACACAGACAGGGAAAGAGACAGACAGGGTAAGAAACAGACACAAAGAGACAGACAAAGAAACAGACTGACAGGGAAAGAGACAGACAGGGAAAGAGAGGGAAAGAGACAGACAGGGAAAGTGACAGAGATAGACAGACAGGGAAAGATAGATAGACAGACAGGGAAAGAGATTGAGACAGACAGGGAAAGAGACAGACAGACAAAGAGATAGAGAGACAGAGAGATATATACATAGGGGGAGACAGAGAATGGGAGAGAAACAGAGAGACAGTTACTATCCCGGGCAGCGCCGGGTGCTATGTTGTGAGGCGAAATTTTAACCCCGCGCGTTCTAATTTACCAATCAATTTTGCCCCTCTCTACATAATGGGGAAAAAGTGAAACGAAAAGTGTTGGGGGCAAATTGACAGCTGCCAGATGTGAACAAGGGGGACTTAAAGAATGAGAGCGATGGCGCCAAAGAGTATATACCGTACAGTTACTAAGGTGGGGCCCCGACATGGGATACTCCCCACACTCGGGGATATGAACACACACACAAAATGCGCCACACACTACCACGTACTTGAACACATATACCACCCTCAGCACACATCTCACCACACATACACCAACCTTGCCACATAATCACCCTAAACACACACAAGTCTGGTATTATCCTTCAAAAATAAAAATCTGATTAATAAGCAGCCAAACTACAAGAACAACAAATGTACCACATAGGAAATACTGCAGCTGTAAGTCACATGACCTGTCTATATGTGTATGTGTGAGCTAATATATACTGTCAGGGGGAGGGCTTTCTGTTGCCTGGAGATTTATCAGGATGCCAATAGCAACCAATCACAGCTTAGCTTCTATTTTGCTACAGTTAATTAATCTGAGCTCTGATTGGTTAATATAGGCAACAATTTAATAATTACATTTATATCTATTTGTTTTGTGGTTTTTGTGTGCAGAATACATTTTTGTTAATACATTCTATTTTGTTAACAGCAGTTATTAACCTGGGCGAAGCCGGGTAGTACAGCTAGTATATATATATATATATATATATATATATATATATATATATATATATATATATATATATATATATATATATATATATATTAAATAAGTTAGAGCCTGCAAACTTCAAACAAGAGCAGGATTTATTAACAGATGCATAAATCTTACAAACCAACAAGTTATGTTGCTCAGTTAAATTTTAATAAATTTTCAACATAAAAGTGTGGGTCAATTATTATTCAACCCCTAGGTTTAATATTTTGTGGAATAACCCTTGTTTGCAATTACAGCTAATAATCGTCTTTTATAAGACCTGATCAGGCCGGCACAGGTCTCTGGAGTTATCTTGGCCCACTCCTCCATGCAGATCTTCTCCAAGTTATCTAGGTTCTTTGGGTGTCTCATGTGGACTTTAATCTTGAGCTCCTTCTACAAGTTTTCAATTGGGTTAAGGTCAGGAGACTGAGTAGGCCACTGCAACACCTTGATTTTTTCCCTCTTGAACCAGGCCTTGGTTTTCTTGGCTGTGTGCTTTGGGTCGTTGTCTTGTTGGAAGATGAAATGACGACCCATCTTCAGATCCTTGATGGTGGAGCGGAGGTTCTTGGCTAAAATCTCCAGGTAGGCTGTGCTATCCATCTTCCCATGGATGCGGACCAGATGGACAGGCCCCTTGGCTGAGAAACAGCCCCATAGCATGATGCTGCCACCACCATGCTTGACTGTAGGGATGGTATTCTTGGGGTCGTATGCAGTGCCATCCAGTCTCCAAACGTCACGTGTGTGGTTGGCACCAAAGATCTCGATCTTGGTCTCATCAGACCAGAGAACCTTGAACCAGTCTGTCTCAGAGTCCTCCAAGTGATCATGAGCAAACTGTAGACGAGCCTTGACATGACGCTTTGAAAGTAAAGGTACCTTACGGGCTCGTCTGGAACAGGGACCATTGCGGTGGAGTACGTTACTTATGGTATTGACTGAAACCAATGTCCCCACTGCCATGAGATCTTCCTGGAGCTCCTTCCTTGTTGTCCTTGGGTTAGCCTTGACTCTTCGGACAAGCCTGGCTTCGGCATGGGTGGAAACTTTCAAAGGCTGTCCAGGACGTGGAAGGCTAACAGTAGTTCCATAAGCCTTCCACTTCCGGATGATGCTCCCAACAGTGGAGACAGGTAGGCCCAACTCCTTGGAAAGGGTTTTGTACCCCTTGCCAGCCTTGTGACCCTCCACGATCTTGTCTCTGATGGCCTTGAAATGCTCCTTTGTCTTTCCCATGTTGACCATGTATGAGTGCTGTTCACAAGTTTGGGGAGGATCTTAATTAGTCAGAAAAGGCTGGAAAAAGAGATAATTAATCCAAACATGTGAAGCTCATTGTTCTTTGTGCCTGAAATACTTCTTAATACTTTAGGGGAACCAAACAGAATTCTGGTGGTTTGAGGGGTTGAATAATAAATGACCCTCTGAATAAACGTTTCACAATTTAAAAAAAAAAATAAAAAAAGAAATAACATTCTTTTTTGCTGCATTTCACACTTCCAGGCTGATCTACAGTCCAAATGTCACAATGCCAAGTTAATTCCGAATGTGTAAACCTGCTAAATCTGCAGGGGGTTGAATACTACATGTAGGCACTGTATATATACCATATTTTTTGGATTATAAGATGCACTTTTCCTCCCAAAAATTTGGGAGGAAAATGAGGGGTGCGTCTTAAAATCCGAATGTAGCTTACCGGGAGGTGGAGAATGAGAGCTGTGCTGGCTGCAGTTGGGGGTGTGTGGAGCAGGGCAGTGTGAGGCTGTGCTGGCTCTGGCAGGTGAGATGCTGTGTTGGCGGTGCGAGGCTGTGCTGCCTCCAGCGGGTGAGATGCTCTGTTGGTGGTCTGGGGCTGTGCTGGCTGCGGTGGGAGAGATGTTCTTTTGGCGGTGCGGGTCTATGCTGGCTGCGGCGGGTGAGATGCTCTGTTGGCGGTGTGGCGCTGTGCTGGCTGCGGCAGGTGAGATGCTCCGTTGGCGGTGCGAGGCTGTGCGAGGTTGTGCTGGCTCCAGTGGGTGAGATGCACTCCCTGGCTAGGTCCTTCCCGGAGGGATATCTGGCTAGTTCTGTGTCGAGACTCCTAACAGAGGCTCCAGGGACCTTTTTTGATTTGCATACTTCCCAGGGGGCAATGCACCTAGAATTTCACTGTCTTGAGCGCCATCGCTGGCTGCCGGCAGTGTTTTCTCTGGCTGGTCTCCCCGAGATCAGTGATTGTTTTGTCTTGCTGGTCTACTAGGCATTGCTCCCACCTGGCCAGAATCCTACTGCACACTGATGAGGGGCAATACCCCGAAACAGCGGTCTGTGGATGGATACCTGGCCTTGGTATTTCCCTTGTCATATCCTTAAACGTGTCAAAGAGTTGGATATTGACTAAAAGGGCCACTTAATATGGAGCTGTGCATATTATTACATGAGGCTGGGGGAGTCTGAGTTGTGCATATTATTACATGAGGCTTGGGGAGTCTGAGCTGTGTATATTATTAAATGGGGCTGGGGGAGTCTGAGCTGTGTATATTATTACATGAGGCTGGGGGAGTCTGAGCTGTGTATATTATTACATGAGGCTGGGGGAGTCTGAGCTGTGTATATTATTACATGGGGCTGGGGGAGTCTGAGCTGTGTATATTATTACATGAGGCTGGGGGAGTCTGAGCTGTGTATATTATTACATGAGGCTTGGGGAGTCTGAGCTGTTCATATTATTACATGGGGCTGGGGAAGTCTGAGATGTGCATATTATTATAAAGGGCTGGGGGGGGGTCTGAGTTGTGTATATTGTTGTATACATATATACCAGGAGGACATATGTGCTAGGAAGAGGACAAATAAACCAGGATGTGGACATACATACCAGGATGGGCCCAGGAGGGGTATATATATATACAAGGAGGGGGACATATATATCACGAGGATATTATACAGAGTATACAGAGGGGCAGCTTGTGTGGGGGATAGTATACAGATGGGCACTGTGTGTGGGGATATTATACACAGGGGCATTGAGTAGGGGTATAGTATACAGAGGGGTAGTGTGTGTAGGAGAATATATATATAAAGAAGGGCAGGATATATATAAAAAAGGGGCAGCTTGTGTGTGGGATAGTATACAGAGGGGCATTGTGTGTAGGGATATTATACACGGGGGCATTGAGTAGGGGTATAGTATACAGAGGGGAAGTGTGTGTGTGTGGGGGATATTATACATGGCGCAGGTGTGGGGGAGATATTATGGAGAGAGCAGTGTAGAGGGTGTATTATGGAGAGGGTATATTATGGTGAGGGGCGGTGTAGGGGTGTATTATTAATTTTCTGAGGGAAATACTTAATTTTTTGGAACAAATTTAAGGGTGCTAATACTTTTGCCAGTGTGTGTTTTTGTGTGTAAGGCTGAGTACACACGGCGAGTAAAACAGAGCGAGTGGAATGCAATAAAATCACATTCCATTTGGACCAATGTTGCTCTATGGGGCCACTCCCATGAGCAATTTTTTTCTCAGCCCTTATCGGACTGAGAAAACAATCTCACCATGCTATTGGTGGAATCCGATTAGTTTTCACTTGCACCCATACAAGTCTATCGGTGCGAAAGAAACATTGCATTGCACTTGCATTACAACAATGTCCTTCACGGCTGTGCTGCTATCGCAGGATCGCAGCACAGTGGCATGACACTCGCATAACACTCAGCTTACACTCCAGCAGTGCGGTAGCCAAGTGTTATGCAATGGACTTTCAATAAAGCCCGTGTTTCCCCAGCCTAAATGTATGTATATACATACAGTATATACACACGCGTTTTTCCAAGAGTGGAGGTGAGGCTGTGGAAGGTTTTAGGGGTGGAGGCAAAGCTAGGGTGGAGCCTAGGTGGAGTCTCAAGGGGGAGCCAAAATTTTGTCAGTATGGGGCCCTGAAATTCCTAGTGTCGGCCCTGCTGCTGACAGCGCTAATCACTTCAGTTGCTGCATGGAGCTGATAGAGAGCGGTCGTGCTCTATGGCCGCTCCTGTCAGCTTCATGTAGCAGAGCTGGATGCGTCGTGGGACCTCGTGGATTACGCTGGACATGGAGGGATGTTTTGGGATTAATAAAGTGGTGAAAGAGGATGTGTCTTTTGTCTTTTATTCCAAATAAAGGATTTTTCAGTGTTTGTGTTTATTTTCTTTAACTTACAGGTTAATCATCTGGGGTGTCTCATAGACGCCTGACATGATTAACCTAGGACTTAGTGGCAGCTATGGGCTGTCATTAACTCCTTATTACCCCGATTGCCATCGCACCAGGGCAATTCGGGATGAGCCTGGTAGAGTCCCGGGACTGTCGCATCTCATGGATGCGGCAATTCCGGGTGGCTGCTGGCTGATATTGTTAGGCTGGGGGGGCTCCCCATAACGTGGGGCTCCCCATCCTGAGAATACCAGCCTTCAGCCGTGTGGCTTTATCTTGGCTGGTATCAACATTGGGCGGGGACCGCATGCTGGATTTTTTTATTATTTATTTATTTCACTGCACTACATAGACCCGCCTACCGGCGGCTGTGATTGATTGCAGTGAGACAGCTGTCACTCAGTGTGGGGGCCCATCTAAATGCAACCAATCATAGACGCCAGTGGGCGGGGGAAGCAGGGAATATGGGATGGAATAATGTGCATTTTCAGAAGCAGGAGAAGCCGCGGCAGTGTGACAGCCGTGCAGCACCACACTGGTGATCGGTGAGTATGAGGGGGGGGGAGACAGATAGATAAACAGAGAGCCCTATAGCTGCGCACAGTACAGTGTACAATCTACACCGCCAGCTCCCGACCCCAATGACTGTGTGATCACAAAATGGCCGCTGGCGTATATAGCTCTTGTGACACTGTGCGGCAAAGCCAATCACAGTAACACCACAACAAAGATGATAGCGGTGTTACTGTGAGGGCAAGCAACGTCAGATGTGTTCATTGGCTGGAAAAAGGCGCCGGGAAGTGAGAAATGAAAATAAAAGAAGTATCGGAGCAGATGTCAATTTAGCCGTCGGCTATTGGATGTCTCGGATACACCATTAGCCGTCGGATATTGAATAGTGGCGGATACACCGCTCATCCCTACTAATAATTAAGCACCCCTTATATAGGGTGTTGATGTCATTACACCGCACCCCTCCTCATTACAGAGAGGCACATCACCTGATTTACTTAATTGGTAGTTGGCTCTCAGCCTATACAGCTTGGAGTAGGACAACATGTATAACAAGTATCATGTGATCACAATACTCATCTGCCTAATAAGTCTGCACACAGTGTAGCGAGGGCAGTCAGAGAGTGGAAGAGACTACCACGGGGGGTGGTGAGGGCAGTCAGAGAGTAGAACAGGCAGTCGCAGGATGTGGTGAATGCAGTCAGAGAGTGGAATAGTCAGTCATGGGAGGTAGTGAGTGCAGTCAGAGAGTGGAACAGGCAGCCGCGGGAGGCAGTTAGGGCAGTCAGAAAGTGGAACAGGTGGCTAAGGGGGGCCAGTGAGGGCAGCCAGAGAGTGGAACAGGTGACCACAGAAGGTAGTGAGGACAATCAGAGAGTGGAACAAGCTACCACAGGAGGCAATGGGGGCAGTCAGAAAGTGGAGCAGGCAGCCGCGTGAGGCAGTGAGGGCAGTCAGAGAGTGGAACAGGCAGCCGCGTGAGGCAGTAAGGTCAGTCAGAAAGTGGAACAGGCAGCCGCGTGAGGCAGTGAGGGCAGTCAGAGAGTGGAGCAGGCAGCCGCGTGAGGCAGTGAGGGCAGTCAGAGAGTGGAACAGGCAGCCGCGTGAGGCAGTGAGGGCAGTCAGAAAGTGGAACAGGTGGCCACAGGAGGTAGTGAGGGCAGTCAGAGAGTGGAAGAGGCTACCACAGGAGGCAATAGGGGCAGTCAGAGAGTGGAACAGGCAACCGTGAGTGGTAGTGAGCTCTCCATCAATGGAAATCTTCAAGCATAAAATGGATAAAAACATAGAAAGCTGGGATGATTTAGGAAATCCTGCCCTCGCAGGGGGTTGGACCCAATGGCCCTTGAGGTTCCTTCCATCTCCACCATTCTGTGATTCTATGACCTGTTCTGTGTTTTGGAGACAGTCCTGATTTTGGCAGATACTGATGAGACGTTGATGCAAAAATACTGACGTGTGAAAAAGGCCTGAATTTGTATATAAAGAGAACCAGTCACCAGGTGAAGTGTCCAGTTTTTACTCTTCTTTTGTTCCCTCCGCTCCTCTAAGTATTTCATTTTTTTATTTTTCAGAAATCTGCCAAACAGTGCCAGACATATGGGCCTTTTTCGTGTAGTACAAATTTTTATGGTCTTTTCCAAGGGGGCCTGGCTTACAGGATAATTATGCAGAGTGGCCTAAAGCCACAGTGTAAGTCACACTTCCTTGGAAAATACCATAAAAATAAAAACTAAATAAAAAAAACAGATCTTTGGAACCATATGGCGGATTAACAAACAAAACTTAATACTCCAGAGAACAACAGGGATAAAATAAGAGGAACATCTGTCCACGTCTGACCTGATGACAGCTCCTCTGATCAAGTTATAAGGCCTTGTTCACACAAACTGTCAATAACAGCTTTCTGCTGCCCCCTATTGTCAGGACAATTATGCAATTGAGCGTCGATTAATGGACAAGGCCTCAGCTGTTTCCTCTACTGGGCCGATTATGGGGGAACTCACAGTGAGGGAATTCTATTTATAAAACTGATTACAAAGCACGGAATATATATATATAACCCAAGAATAACCCATGTAAAAGAATCTATTAGTTTCCACCACCAATCGCTTATAAAGGCCGATTCAACACCCATTACAGATATCGTAAGGCTTCAGAGGTGCGTGTTATAGAGTAAAGCCAGCTTTACACGTTGCAATTTCGCATACGATATCGTATGCGATTTGCAACGCCCCCATCGTATGTGCGACACTTTCAATTTGTTGAACGTGTCGCACATACCATTAACCCCCGTCACACGCACTTACCCGTCCATACGACCTCGATGTGGGCGGCAAACGTCCACTTCCTGGAGTGGGAGGGACGTTCGGCGTCACATCGACGTCACGCGGCAGCCGGCCAATCAAAGCGGAAGGGCGGAGATGAGCGGGACGTAAACATCCCGCCCACCTCCTTCCTTCCACATTGCTGGCCGGGAGCCGCAGGACGCAGGTAAGATCTGTTCATCGTTCCCGGGGTGTCACACACTGCGATGTGTGCTACCCCAGGTACGATGAACAACCTGACGTTCAATTCTAGAGAAATGTTTTAACGTTCAATCGCAAGTAGCTGTTACATGCTAGAATGTAACTTACGATGCCGGGTGTGCGTCACTTACGGCGTGACCCCGCCGACACATCGTAAGATATATTGTAGCGTGTAAAGCGTGCTTTAGAGGAACAAAGCTATTAAATTAAATATATTTAATCCAAGAAGTAGGCGGTTGTTTATTAAAATATACAAAAGATGTTACAATGGTAACAAAACAATAGAGTATGTACAGTACAGACCAAAAGTTTGGACACACCTTCTCATTCAAACAGTTTTCTTTATTTTGATGTCTCTGAAAATAGTAGATTCACATTGAAGGCATCAAAACTATGAATTAACACATGTGGAATGAAAAACTTACCAAAAAAGTGTGAAACAACTGAAAATCTGTCTTATATTCTAGGTTCTTCAAAGTAGCCACCTTTTGCTTTGATTACTGCTTTGCACTCTCTTGCATGCTCTTGATGAGATTCAAGAGGTAGTCACAGGAAATGGTTTTCCAACAGTTTTGAAGGAGTTCCCAGAGATGCTTAGCACTTGTTGGCCCTTTTGCCTTCATCTTAATTGGGTTCAGGTCTGGTGACTCTGGAGGTCAGGTCATCTGGCGTAGCACCCCATCACTCTCCTTCTTAGTCAAATAGCCCTTACACAGCCTGGAGGTGTGTTTGGGGTGATTGTCCTGTCCAATCTACAATTTTCAGAGTCATAAAAATAAAGAAAACTCTTTGAATTTGAAAATGAAATGAAAGAAAATTACTAAATCTGTGTCACAGCAATGGCATCAGAGCTTAGAGAAGGCAAGAACGTCCACTAAAAGTCACGCTCACATACTCCCCTTTGATTACCTCAGATGGGGCTGGTCAATGGATGTCATTAGAATTTTATTATATCCACAACTTTCAGAATATCTTCACCCCGGAAGGATCCTGGCGGATGATATTGTGGTCATGTTTCCAATAACAATTTTACCTTTATATAGATGGGAAATATGATATGTGAATTGTAATTTATCTGCCTGATATTAATTTGAAGCTCATAGGCAGGCTTCACGGTGATGTGAATGACTGGGTTATGTTCATTCTTTTCCTACAATCCCGAAAATATATTTCCCATAGATATCTGATCTATAATAACCTCAATATTAATATCTGAACACCAGAGACAAAGTGTCTACCAAACATGCTTGGATGAGAGATATGCAGTTAGGTTTTCAGACCTTTCTATTTATGGTCTGACCTCAATTGTATATGGGCGACGTCGATATAAGACAACTAAGCATGTTGTAATGGTATTATGTGAGCATATCATTTGACTTCTGTGCACTGGATGTGGTTTTGAGGTATGACCTCATTATATGCCACTTTTTCTTTCCCATTTATGTATCGGTGTCCTGAGTGTTTTTATCTACCACCCTCATTTCACTATTTATCGCTCATTTTGAGAGAATGTGTATTTATATATTCTGTATTTTGTATTGAAGAAAATAATTTTCATATACTTACTTTAGTCCCTATATTTGTAGGTGTCTACCAAAGATGCTTGGATGAGAGAAAGCGTCCGCAGTTAGGAAGGCAGTTATCCTCCTCTGCGTGAACAAATCTCAGACTTCCTGTCTTTTCCCAAGCATTGCTCTGCTGTAACTATCTGTGCTCACCCGCTGAACCAGCACAGGGGGCCCAGATGTTAGATTGCAAGCTCTCTATCCTCAGTTATAATTAGTTTCTTTCTCCATACTGTTATCTTCCGTACAGCATTGTGTACAGACTTATATTTGCGTACAGGGCTGTGTATAGGCTGATATCTGCTGTACAGCGCTGTGTATAGACCGATATCTGCCGGACAGCGCTCTGTATAGACCGATATCTGCCATACAGTGCTCTGTGTATAGACTAATATCTACCCTACAGAGCTCTGTGTATAGACCGTTATCTGCCGTACAGCGCCCTGTGTATAGACTGATATCTGCCGTACAGCGCCCTGTGTATAGACTGATATCTGCTGTACAGTGCTCTGTGTATAGACTGATATCTGCTGTACAGTGCTCTGTGTATAGACCGATATCTGCCGTACAGAGCTCTGTGTATAGACCGATATCTGCCGTACAGTGCTCTGTGTATAGACCGATATCTGCCGTACAGTGTTCTGTGTATAGACCGATATCTGCCGTACAGTGCTCTGTGTATAGACCAATATCTGACGTACAGTGCTCTGTGTATAGACTGATATCTGCTGTACAGCGCTCTGTGTATAGACTGATATCTGCAGTACAGTGCTCTGTGTATAGACTGATATCTGCCGTACAGTGCTCTGTGTATAGACTGATATCTGCCGTACAGTGCTCTGTGTATAGACTGATATCTGCAGTACAGTGCTCTG
This sequence comes from Anomaloglossus baeobatrachus, assembly GCF_048569485.1. Taxonomy (NCBI): domain Eukaryota; kingdom Metazoa; phylum Chordata; class Amphibia; order Anura; family Aromobatidae; genus Anomaloglossus; species Anomaloglossus baeobatrachus. The sequence goes on from NC_134353.1 coordinate 967,976,517, forward strand.
TGTATAGACTGATATCTGCTGTACAGCGCTCTGTGTATAGACCGATATCTGCTGTACAGCGCTCTGTGTATAGACCGATATCTGCTGTACAGCGCTCTGTGTATATGTTGCAAGTACGACCCTCAGTATGCGAAGGCTTACACTTAACATGAGTTCTTCTGGAATCCCAGGGAAATCTAACACGGGGCGACCATTAGGCTATGTGTGCACGTTGCGTAAATACATGCAGTTACGCTGCTGTCTTGCTAAATTCTACTAAAAAGGGGGCTGAAAGCCCGTACTTACGAAGCGCTCACTGATATCCTAATCAGGCACGAATACTAATATTCTTTATAGCAAGATACTATTTATTTTAATAGCACATGAATATATATATAGTCAATGGTACATAGGCATAAGAACTATAGTCATAGAAACTTATACAATAACAGAAATATGCATCAACATTACCGTTATGTTGTAGCAATCCTTTCACATCGGAGGGAACTCGAATTAATGATAAGGAATCAACATGACATCTGCATCACAGGAACAGTGCGTACGTACACTTCAATGTCCTGGAAGGTATCCCCTAACATTAAGCGAGTTCGGTGTATTTTTTATAGGAAAATATTGTAGGTTGGGTTTACATGGTCACCAGCATGTGACAGCTGAGTCATGTTCATGTAACTTGACCACAAACCGTTGTGGACACCGGCAGCTTCCTGCACATTTCCTGCACATCCTGCCAGTTGACAACTGGCTGACCACAGTTTAGTGAAATATTGCAATGAGCCGTAAATGTCATCTTTAAGCTAACCACAAGTTTCCTGTAAGTGGAACTGTAAATGTTACTTCCTCATTATCTAAAACTGCTTCAAGACATGTGTGACATGTATTCCTTGGTAATCATTAGTGAAATATTATCCAAAGGACATCTTCTTTGATACTGAATTATTGATGGATCAAATAATATCTGGGATCACTCCTATCTTTTGATCATGATCCCTATCTAATAGTCATTCAAACTTCAGTCATATCACATTGGTATCACAATCGGTCCTTGATCCCAGGGATTATTTTCCATCATCAGTATTCCACTAGAAGAAGATCACTCGGAATATACCATACCATGACCAAGAAATATTGTTTGCCACAAATTTTGTTTTCTTGGTTTGTTTAGATAAACGTTGAATCACATAATCACTTTCACTACTTTTGTACAGTATATTAAAACTAAAAGCAATATTATCTGAAAAGCTCCCTTGAATATCATGTGTTTTGGCATTTGCTCGATATTCAAAGGAATCATTACACATTACATTTCCCGATATGTTACTAGAAGTTTCACTAGTCCGATTTATGAACATATTGGCATAAGGCCATAACATATCATGAATTGTCTTTTCCACTAAGCTGGGTTTAAAAGCATCTACAGTATTTATAGCTGTCCCAAAACTTATTTTTAGATTCCCCATAGGGATGAATCCCAGGTTAGTCAGTCCAGTCTTATATCTTGGTACCCAAATTCCTCCCTTAAAAGCCAGATATTGCAAATTGGTGACTGTTGCATTCAAATTTCCTTGCCACCATGGAAGATTGATCCATCCCACTATGGAAATGGGTACTGTCGCATTCTATAGATGAACACATCGAGTGTCTTTATCAGCAAGATGATCAGAACAACTTTTCTACTTTAAGATTTCCTCCATCGATACCAAGACATCCAGATAAGGGATACTGGTGGCTGTAACCGAAGAATGTGTACAGATCCAGCAATCTGTGTGTTGAAAATGTGATGGTGCATCAGAAATTCATTCGCCACAGGTTCCTCCTGATGTAGACTTGTCCATCCAACGACCAGAGAGGCAAACATCAAACACAGGAATTTCTCCATCTCATCACTATCGAGCTCTTCCCAGTAACCGATACCATGGATTCCGCTTATTTACAACACCATCTGCAAATAAAGATACACTATTATTCTCGTAAATAACATTTTTCTTGTGGGACATATTCCCACTTCTCCATTCCTGGTCTCATTATCAGGAGAGTACGATCTTTTCCGACCGCTATTACCTCTGTCTCTGAGGGCGGTCCTTGGAGGTTTTGAATCCATATTTTTGCTCCTACATTTGTAATATTAGAGGATCCAAAACCTTTAGTACCCCGTATTGTTAATTCTGCCGGGGCAGTTCCTTCTCTTATTTCAGACAAGTTTATTAGAATTATCAACACCTGAGCCACCCTCTGGTGTTTCATCAATATCAAAGGTTCATTTCCAAAATTTAGCATCAGTACCTTGATTTCTCCCTGATGATCTGCCTCTATTACCCCTCCCACCACTATGGCTCCTTTTAACACTAAACTGGAACGAGTGGCTATTTGACCATAATGATCCTTTGGTATATGGCAACCCAATCCTGTTGGAATTGGTTTTACCTTACCTGGGGGTACCACGACAGTTTCCAATGTACTGAGGTCTAAACCTGCTGAATAAGGTGTCGCTCTTTCTGGTGTGCCCAAACAGCTGTACCTTGCCTTGTCAACTGCTGGACTGACTTGTCTGATGGCTGCTGCTTTATCTGCTTCTGAATTAAACAAACGTTCAAGTGAGTTAGTAGGGACATGAGCATCAACATGAAATACAGTGGTCTTGGTAGATTGAATAATCCCTTCAATGTCTTGCCACACTTCCCTGACCATCTCAAACGCATTTTGCTGTTCCTCTCCCCAGTGGAACTCATATTTTTTCCTCGTTACTTTGTACAAATGAGCCAACATTTGTCCCAAATGAGGGATATGTTGTCTCCAAAAATCAAACAATCCAATATAAGACTGAGTCTCCTGTTTGGATTTAGGGACCGGAAAATTAATAATTTTCTGTCTGGCATTGGGCAAGATCTCTCTGTGCCCCTTGTTCCACTGAATCCCTAGAAATGTTACCACCTGAGACGGTCCTTGAACCTTGGCATCACTGATTTCCCATCCTTTACTCCACATATGAGCAACCAGTTTTGTCAATTGATCTTTCACACTTTGCTCATCTTGTCCTTGTATCATTATATCATTGATATAATGTGAGATCTGCATTTCCTTATGACAAGACATAACCCCAAAGGAGAATTTTCCTTTGGTTCGATTAAGAGTCATCCATTTTAGGATATCAATTCCCAAAATATATTCTGGTATAGGTACTACCAGTACCGTATACTCCTTGATAGGTAAATTACCTATCTTCAAAGCTACCTGTGTCTGAACCCCGGTGATCACTTGACCACCTAGTCCAGCAATTTTTACTCGAGGTCCTTTTATTTTTTCTGGGTTTCCATGAATTAAAGTAGCCTCCGCCCCCGTGTCAATCAAAGCTGGGACTCTTTGAACATTTCCCCCTTTCCAATGTATGCTAAGATTGACGTAGGGACGTTCGTCCCTTTTTATCAATAGGGGGGCTTGACTGGCTACCTATGGTAAATCACTTCCTTCTGAACTTTCATTTACACAGACTTCAGTCTGTGTATTAACCCTTCCTTCTGTGACCTTTGTGGCCACGGCTGCAGCCAGTTCTTCCCATGGATAAACTGACTGAATATCTTCCCAAGACACATTCTTTGGGTATTTTTCCCCTTTTCCCTCTGATTTCTTTACCTTGAGGGTTTTTGAACCCCCTTCCACATTTGTAGTGGTCACTTTCTTTGTGGATAGAACTTTCTGTTTGTACAACTTCCATAATTCTCCTGTCTCCTTTCCATCAATCCTTTCCTTATTGATCCCGGCTTTAAGGAAAGCCTGGAACATGTCTTTGCGAGACACCCGTGGGGCCTCCCCTACTGATTTCTCTTTCCAATCAGGATTGTTTAGCTTACTGTTACCAATATGGCCTCCAGGGGATGGTTTATCCCACTGTCCCATATCCTGTAACTCCCTCATCCTCCCTAGAACTACACCGATTGATTCTCCAGTCAGCGCTACAGTTAAGGTTAAAATAACTGTTTTATATGCTGGAGGAGCATGTTTAACCAGCCTATTTCTTATGCTGGCTGTCAATGGGTACTGGAGATAATCATCATCCATTCCCAAAAGAGGAAGAGCATTCCTTATTGCTTCTCCCTTCAGCCGTTCCATACCATCTTTTAAGGTATACCAAGGTTTATCATTGACAGGAAAGTCTGCTTCTGATGGATATTTGTCCAGAAAAGCATGGGCTAAGATCATGATTAAGTTTTGAGTACCATGCTCATTATGATCAACAAAATAATTTTTTATTGATCTCTGAATTACTGGGTCCTGAGACATGGTGACAAATTTTGTCACGTCTCCAGCATCAAAGTGCACTGCACCTCCTCCGAGATCGTGCACCCTGACCAACCAGGGAATTTCTCCTTCTCCTGGTTTTTGTCTAAACTGTGTTAAAAAGCTATCAACTTCTCCCTGAGAGTAATCTTCAATGGTTACTCGATTTTTTACATGAGGAATCGTTCTCTCATTTGTGATGGCATTACCATCTTCGTCATATTGCAGATTCCCCTGACCATCCCGGACATGTTCCCGGATGATCTCATTCTCTGTCCTCTCTAGGCGCCTCCTTACGGGATTAGCCTGAATCTTCCCTTTATGGTAATCCTCCTCATCAGATGATGAAGATGAATCCCACACATCCCCATCCCAAGTATCGGGATCCCAGTTTATAGAAGCTGAGGCGATACTTTTATGCACTTTGGTTTTATTTACCTTTCCTCTTCTTTTCTTGTACTTATTTTGAGCAATTTTTATGGCAGCTTTTTCTACCACATTCTGATAATGTTCCAATTTATCCTTCAACAGTCTGGTATTACATTCCAGAACTGTTTTCAGGCCACCTAATTCAATCATCTTTTGTTCCATCTGGGAACTTTTCTTCTCTATCTTTAGATTATGCTCATGCATTACACTATATGCACTTGCCAAAATCCAGATGCGCCGTCCTAAAGACACTACATCACCTGCTTTCACAGGGACACTACCGAATACATTCACAACATCAGTAGCTTCACTACCCTTAAGCTTATCCTGCCATTGTTTGTGCCGTGCTAAAGACACTACATCACCTGTTTTCACAGGGTCACTACTGAGTACATTCACAACATCAGTAACTTCACAACCCTTGAGCTTGTCCTGCCATTGTTCTACCAATCCACAAGACACTACATCACCTGTTTTCACAGGGGCACTACTGAGTACATTCACAACATCAGTAGCTTCACAACCCTTGAGCTTATTCTGCCATTGTTCTGCCAATCCACAATTGACCAATTCATGTGCTATAAGATTGTAGGGAGCCTCAATCCAGCTCGGGATCTCCACAACAACCTCCTTAACATTATCCTTACGTTTTCTGAACATTTTGACACTATGCAAAAAGAGTGAAAAAATATATCTGGAAATTTGCCAAATATATATTTTTAACATCTAAATTACAAAAATTCGTTAAATTACTTCTAATAGAAGTAATCCTGCCGACTACGCCAATTTATGTCTTGCTAAATTCTACTAAAAAGGGGGCTGAAAGCCCGTACTTACGAAGCGCTCACTGATATCCTAATCAGGCACGAATACTAATATTCTTTATAGCAAGATACTATTTATTTTAATAGCACATGAATATATATATAGTCAATGGTACATAGGCATAAGAACTATAGTCATAGAAACTTATACAATAACAGAAATATGCATCAACATTACCGTTATGTTGTAGCAATCCTTTCACATCGGAGGGAACTCGAATTAATGATAAGGAATCAACATGACATCTGCATCACAGGAACAGTGCGTACGTACACTTCAATGTCCTGGAAGGTATCCCCTAACATTAAGCGAGTTCGGTGTATTTTTTATAGGAAAATATTGTAGGTTGGGTTTACATGGTCACCAGCATGTGACAGCTGAGTCATGTTCATGTAACTTGACCACAAACCGTTGTGGACACCGGCAGCTTCCTGCACATTTCCTGCACATCCTGCCAGTTGACAACTGGCTGACCACAGTTTAGTGAAATATTGCAATGAGCCGTAAATTTCATCTTTAAGCTAACCACAAGTTTCCTGTAAGTGGAACTGTAAATGTTACTTCCTCATTATCTAAAACTGCTTCAAGACATGTGTGACATGTATTCCTTGGTAATCATTAGTGAAATATTATCCAAAGGACATCTTCTTTGATACTGAATTATTGATGGATCAAATAATATCTGGGATCACTCCTATCTTTTGATCATGATCCCTATCTAATAGTCATTCAAACTTCAGTCATATCACATTGGTATCACAGCTGCGCTTTGTATCGCAGCATAACTGCATGCGTCCTGCGTCCCCTGCATAATCTATGGAGATTGTGCAGTGGCCGTGCGCACATGGCGTCTTAGAGCGCAGCGCTTCGGCTGCTGCCCGAAGCGCTGCGTTCTAAGAAGTGACATGTCACTTCTTCCGTGCGCTTTGCCGGCAGCCCCTGCTCTGTCTATGGGAGGAGCTGCAGGCAGAGCGCATGGAATCGGCTTTTTTTTTTCTCTACGGACATTTTCTGCAGCGATTTGAAGCGCACATGTGCTCTTCAGATCGCTGCAGAAATTTCTGCAGGGCTAGTATGCAACGTGCGCACATAGCCTTATTTCTTCTGTACAGTAAAGGGACAGGCACAGTCATCTTCAGGCACAGTCATCTTCAGGCACAGTCATCTTCAGGCACAGTCATCTTCAGGCACAGTCATCTTCAGGCAGTTATCACGCAATTCAACAGTGCAGGTCATTATTGGGATTTTATTCAACTTCTTTCCAATACATGACATTACTTCTCTTCATACAATAACTCATCAACATCTCTATACAAAGCGTTTCTCCTCACAGATCAGTCCTCTTCACAGCGTGTCTAGAGCTGTGCAGTCTGTACTCACATCATACAATGGAGGTGTGCAGTCTGTACTCACCTCATACAATGGAGGTGTGCAGTCTGTACTCACCTCATACAATGGAGGTGTGCAGTCTGTACTCGCCTCATACAATGGAGCTGTGCAGTCTGTACTCACCTCATACAATGGAGCTGTGCAGTCTGCACTCGCCTCATACAATGGAGCTGTGCGGTCTGTACTCGCCTCATACAATGGAGCTGTGCGGTCTGTACTCGCCTCATACAATGGAGCTGTGCGGTCTGTACTCGCCTCATACAATGGAGCTGTGCGGTCTGTGCTCACCTCATACAATGGAGCTGTGCGGTCTGTGCTCGCCTCATACAATGGAGCTGTGCGGTCTGTGCTCGCCTCATACAATGGAGCTGTGCGGTCTGTGCTCGCCTCATACAATGGAGCTGTGCGGTCTGTACTCGCCTCATACAATGGAGGTGTGTGGTCTGTGCTCGCCTCATACAATGGAGGTGTGCGGTCTGTACTCGCCTCATACAATGGAGGTGTGCGGTCTGTACTCGCCTCATACAATGGAGCTGTGCGGTCTGTACTCGCCTCATACAATGGAGGTGTGTGGTCTGTGCTCGCCTCATACAATGGAGGTGTACGGTCTGTGCTCGCCTCATACAATGGAGCTGTGCGGTCTGTACTCACCTCATACAATGGAGCTGTGCGGTCTGTACTCACCTCATACAATGGAGCTGTGCGGTCTGTACTCACCTCATACAATGGAGCTGTGCGGTCTGTACTCGCCTCATAAAATGGAGCTGTGCGGTCTGTGCTCGCCTCATACAATGGAGCTGTGCGGTCTGTACTCGCCTCATACAATGGAGCTGTGCGGTCTGTACTCACCTCATACAATGGAGCTGTGCAGTCTGTACTCGCCTCATACAATGGAGCTGTGCGGTCTGTACTCTCCTCATACAATGGAGCTGTGCAGTCTGTACTCGCCTCATACAATGGAGCTGTGCGGTCTGTACTCGCCTCATACAATGGAGGTGTACGGTCTGTGCTCGCCTCATACAATGGAGGTGTGCGGTCTGTACTCGCCTCATACAATGGAGCTGTGCGGTCTGTACTCGCCTCATACAATGGAGCTGTGCGGTCTGTACTCACCTCATACAATGGAGGTGTGCGGTCTGTACTCACCTCATACAATGGAGGTGTGCAGTCTGTACTCGCCTCATACAATGGAGCTGTGCGGTCTGTACTCGCCTCATACAATGGAGGTGTACGGTCTGTGCTCGCCTCATACAATGGAGGTGTGCGGTCTGTACTCGCCTCATACAATGGAGCTGTGCGGTCTGTACTCGCCTCATACAATGGAGCTGTGCGGTCTGTACTCACCTCATACAATGGAGGTGTGCGGTCTGTACTCACCTCATACAATGGAGCTGTGCGGTCTGTACTCGCCTCATACAATGGAGCTGTGCGGTCTGTACTCACCTCATACAATGGAGCTGTGCGGTCTGTACTCACCTCATACAATGGAGGTGTGCGGTCTGTACTCACCTCATACAATGGAGGTGTGCAGTCTGTACTCGCCTCATACAATGGAGGTGTGTGGTCTGTGCTCGCCTCATACAATGGAGGTGTGCGGTCTGTACTCGCCTCATACAATGGAGGTGTGCGGTCTGTACTCGCCTCATACAATGGAGGTGTGCGGTCTGTACTCGCCTCATACAATGGAGCTGTGCGGTCTGTACTCGCCTCATACAATGGAGCTGTGCGGTCTGTACTCACCTCATACAATGGAGGTGTGCGGTCTGTACTCGCCTCATACAATGGAGCTGTGCGGTCTGTACTCACCTCATACAATGGAGGTGTGCGGTCTGTACTCACCTCATACAATGGAGCTGTGCGGTCTGTACTCACCTCATACAATGGAGCTGTGCGGTCTGTACTCGCCTCATACAATGGAGGTGTGCGGTCTGTACTCGCCTCATACAATGGAGGTGTGCGGTCTGTACTCGCCTCATACAATGGAGCTGTGCGGTCTGTACTCGCCTCATACAATGGAGGTGTGCGGTCTGTACTCGCCTCATACAATGGAGCTGTGCGGTCTGTACTCACCTCATACAATGGAGGTGTGCGGTCTGTACTCACCTCATACAATGGAGCTGTGCGGTCTGTACTCACCTCATACAATGGAGCTGTGCGGTCTGTACTCACCTCATACAATGGAGCTGTGCGGTCTGTACTCGCCTCATACAATGGCGCTGTGCAGTCTGTACTCGCCTCATACAATGGAGCTGTGCGGTCTGTACTCGCCTCATACAATGGAGGTGTGCGGTCTGTACTCGCCTCATACAATGGAGCTGTGCAGTCTGTACTCGCCTCATACAATGGAGCTGTGCGGTCTGTACTCGCCTCATACAATGGAGGTGTGCGGTCTGTGCTCGCCTCATACAATGGAGCTGTGCGGTCTGTACTCGCCTCATACAATGGAGCTGTGCGGTCTGTACTCTCCTCATACAATGGAGGTGTGCGGTCTGTACTCGCCTCATAGAATGGAGGTGTGCGGTCTGTACTCTCCTCATACAATGGAGGTGTGCGGTCTGTACTCGCCTCATAGAATGGAGGTGTACGGTCTGTACTCGCCTCATACAATGGAGCTGTGTGGTCTGTACTCACCTCATAGAATGGCGCTGTGGTAGGGAGAGTTTCTGCGTCCTCTGCTCCTCTCCTCAGATAATACAAAATCTTGTCTGTCCGGAGCCTCCTTATTTATACCTGATCTGACCACTGCTCTGTTCCCTCAGAGAAATCTCTCACAGACGCTTCCCCAGGTTGTCATGGACACCACTCCCTTTTCCCAGCATTCCCTGGAGCTCCACAACGACTTCCTGTCACATTATTAATGCCGCCAGTTGCTGCTGATTCTATATCACATACAGCTTCTATAGGTCACATATAGACCGATATCTGCAGTGCAGTGCTCTGTGTATAGACTATCTGCGGTACAGCACTGTGTAACGGCTGATAACAGAGAGAACAGCACCTGCAGAGCCAGGAGGAAGGATCTGCATCCATGAAAGTTGGAGGATCTGTGGTGACATCAGTGTCCTCTGCGCTCCGCCCGCTGATCACATGGTGGTGATGTCATCACAGGTCAGTCAGCTCTCGCAGTGCCTCAGATCTGTCCAGTGTGTGCAGCTCCTGTTCTCTGTTATCAGCCACCAGCACATTTTCCACCAATCAGGTGAGGTGACAGCGGAGGATTCGGTGCAGTATTGAGCTGTTCCCATGGAGGCTCCTGTGGCTCTCACACTTCTGTCCAAGCGTCCGCACTATTTTGGGGAGAGTTTTACTGATTTTCTTCGTTCTCCTGTGTCACAGAACCCGGCAGCACGAGATCCCTGCAGCGGATCCAGTTTTCCTCCTTCTCCTGAATGATCCCCGAGGATGGATGACAATGAGATCAGCAGCAGATTATTAACCCTCTCCCTGGAGGTCATCTCCCTGCTGAGCGGAGAGGTAACTCCTCACATTCCTGTCAGGATTTTCACGAGACATACTAAAAAGAATGATGAAAAGGAATGAATAAATAAAAAGAATGAAGATAATAACTTTCTAGGTGTATATTATGTAGATGTATAAAAGGTTTCTTTCGCAAGTTAGAGACATGGAATGATCATGAAATATCTGTAGATAATAGGAGAATGAACACATATGCCATATAACCAGGTGTATATTATGTTACCTGAGCATTATAGGTGTGGAATGATCATGAAATATCTGTAGATAATAGGAGAATGAATGCATATGGCATATAACCAGGTGTATATTATGTTACCTGAGCATTATAGGTGTGGAATGATCATGAAATATCTGTAGATAATAGGAGAATGAACGTATATGCCATATAACCAGGTGTATATTATGTTACCTGAGCATTATAGGTGTGGAATGATCATGAAATATCTGTAGAGAATAGGAGAATGAATGCATATGCCATATAACCAGCTGTATATTATGTTACCTGAGCATTATAGGTGTGGAATGATCATGAAATATCTGTAGATAATAGGAGAATGAACGCATATCCCATATAACCAGGTGTATATTATGTTACCTGAGCATTATAGGTGTGGAATGATCATGAAATATATGTAGATAATAGGAGAATGAACGTATATGGCATATAACCAGGTGTATATTATGTTACCTGAGCATTATAGGTGTGGAATGAACATGAAATATCAGTAGATAATAGGAGAATGAACGCATATGGCATATAACCAGGTGTATATTATGTTACCTGAGCATTATAGGTGTGGAATGATCATGAAATATCTGTAGATAATAGGAGAATGAACGCATATGGCATATAACCAGGTGTATATTATGTTACCTGAGCATTATAGGTGTGGAATGATCATGAAATATCAGTAGATAATAGGAGAATGAACGCATATGGCATATAACCAGGTGTATATTATGTTACCTGAGCATTATAGGTGTGGAATGATCATGAAATATCTGTAAATAATAGGAGAATGAACGCATATGGCATATAACCAGGTGTATATTACGTTACCTGAGCATTATAGGTGTGGAATGATCATGAAATATCAGTAGATAATAGGAGAATGAACGCATATGGCATATACCAGGTGTATATTATGTTACCTGAGCATTATAGGTGTGGAATGATCATGAAATATCTGTAGATAATAGGAGAATGAATGCATATGGCATATAACCAGGGGTATATTATGTTACCTGAGCATTATAGGTGTGGAATGATCATGAAATATCTGTAGATAATAGGAGAATGAACGCATATCCCATATAACCAGGTGTATATTATGTTACCTGAGCATTATAGGTGTGGAATGATCATGAAATATATGTAGATAATAGGAGAATGAACGTATATGGCATATAACCAGGTGTATATTATGTTACCTGAGCATTATAGGTGTGGAATGAACATGAAATATCAGTAGATAATAGGAGAATGAACGCATATGGCATATAACCAGGTGTATATTATGTTACCTGAGCATTATAGGTGTGGAATGATCATGAAATATCTGTAGATAATAGGAGAATGAACGCATATGGCATATAACCAGGGGTATATTATGTTACCTGAGCATTATAGGTGTGGAATGATCATGAAATATCTGTAGATAATAGGAGAATGAACGCATATCCCATATAACCAGGTGTATATTATGTTACCTGAGCATTATAGGTGTGGAATGATCATGAAATATATGTAGATAATAGGAGAATGAACGTATATGGCATATAACCAGGTGTATATTATGTTACCTGAGCATTATAGGTGTGGAATGAACATGAAATATCAGTAGATAATAGGAGAATGAACGCATATGGCATATAACCAGGTGTATATTATGTTACCTGAGCATTATAGGTGTGGAATGATCATGAAATATCTGTAGATAATAGGAGAATGAACGCATATGGCATATAACCAGGTGTATATTATGTTACCTGAGCATTATAGGTGTGGAATGATCATGAAATATCAGTAGATAATAGGAGAATGAACGCATATGGCATATAACCAGGTGTATATTATGTTACCTGAGCATTATAGGTGTGGAATGATCATGAAATATCTGTAAATAATAGGAGAATGAACGCATATGGCATATAACCAGGTGTATATTACGTTACCTGAGCATTATAGGTGTGGAATGATCATGAAATATCAGTAGATAATAGGAGAATGAACGCATATGGCATATACCAGGTGTATATTATGTTACCTGAGCATTATAGGTGTGGAATGATCATGAAATATCTGTAGATAATAGGAGAATGAATGCATATGGCATATAACCAGGTGTATATTATGTTACCTGAGCATTATAGGTGTGGAATGATCATGAAATATCTGTAGATAATAGGAGAATGAATGCATATGGCATATAACCAGGTGTATATTATGTTACCTGAGCATTATAGGTGTGGAATGATCATGAAATATCTGTAGATAATAGGAGAATGAATGCATGTGGCATATAACCAGGTGTATATTACGTTACCTGAGCATTATAGGTGTGGAATGAACATGAAATATCTGTAGAGAATAGGAGAATGAATGCATATGGCATATAACCAGGTGTATATTATGTTACCTGAGCATTATAGGTGTGGAATGATCATGAAATATATGTAGATAATAGGAGAATGAACGCATATGGCATATAACCAGGTATATATTATGTTACCTGAGCATTATAGGTGTGGAATGAACATGAAATATCTGTAGAGAATAGGAGAATGAACGCATATGGCATATAACCAGGTGTATATTATGTTACCTGAGCATTATAGGTGTGGAATGATCATGAAATATCTGTAGATAATAGGAGAATGAATGCATATGGCATATAACCAGGTGTATATTACGTTACCTGAGCATTATAGGTGTGGAATGAACATGAAATATCTGTAGATAATAGGAGAATGAACGCATATGGCATATAACCAGGTGTATATTATGTTACCTGAGCATTATAGGTGTGGAATGATCATGAAATATCTGTAGATAATAGGAGAATGAACGCATATGCCATATAACCAGGGGTATATTATGTTACCTGAGCATTATAGGTGTGGAATGATCATGAAATATCTGTAGATAATAGGAGAATGAATGCATATGGCATATAACCAGGTGTATATTACGTTACCTGAGCATTATAGGTGTGGAATGATCATGAAATATCTGTAGATAATAGGAGAATGAATGCATATGGCATATAACCAGGTATATATTACGTTACCTGAGCATTATAGGTGTGGAATGATCATGAAATATCTGTAGATAATAGGAGAATGAACGCATATGCCATATAACCAGGGGTATATTATGTTACCTGAGCATTATAGGTGTGGAATGATCATGAAATATATGTAGATAATAGGAGAATGAACGCATATGCCATATAACCAGGGGTATATTATGTTACCTGAGCATTATAGGTGTGGAATGATCATGAAATATCTGTAGATAATAGGAGAATGAACACATATGGCATATAACCAGGTATATATTATGTTACCTGAGCATTATAGGTGTTGAATGATTATGAAATATCTGTAGATAATAGGAGAATGAACGCATATGGCATATAACCAGGTATATATTATGTTACCTGAGCATTATAGGTGTGGAATGATCATGAAATATATGTATATAATAGGACAATGAACACATATGGCATATAACCAGGTGTATATTATGTTACCTGAGCATTATAGGTGTGGAATGATCATGAAATATCTGTAGATAATAGGAGAATGAACGCATATGGCATATAACCAGGTGTATATTATGTTACCTGAGCATTATAGGTGTGGAATGATCATGAAATATCTGTAGATAATAGGAGAATGAACGCATATGGCATATAACCAGGTGTATATTATGTTACCTGAGCATTATAGGTGTGGAATGATCATGAAATATCAGTAGATAATAGGAGAATGAATGCATATGGCATATAACCAGGTGAATATTATGTTACCTGAGCATTATAGGTGTGGAATGATCATGAAATGTCTGTAGATAATAGGAGAATGAACGTATATGGCATATAACCAGGTGTATATTACGTTACCTGAGCATTATAGGTGTGGAATGATCATGAAATATCAGTAGATAATAGGAGAATGAACGCATATGGCATATAACCAGGTGTATATTATGTTACCTGAGCATTATAGGTGTGGAATGATCATGAAATATCTGTAGATAATAGGACAATGAACACATATGGCATATAACCAGGTGTATATTATGTTACCTGAGCATTATAGGTGCGGAATGATCATGAAATATATGTAGATAATAGGAAAATGAACACATATGGCATATAACCAGGTGTATATTATGTTACCTGAGCATTATAGGTGTGGAATGATCATGAAATATCTGTAGATAATAGAATGAATGCATATGGCATATAACCAGGTATATATTATGTTACCTGAGCATTATAGGTGTGGAATGATCATGAAATATCTGTAGATAATAGGAGAATGAACGCATATGGCATATAACCAGGTATATATTATGTTACCTGAGCATTATAGGTGTGGAATGATCATGAAATATCTGTAGATAATAGGAGAATGAACGCATATGGCATATAACCAGGTGTATATCATGTTACCTGAGCATTATAGGTGTGGAATGATCATGAAATATCTGTAGATAATAGGAGAATGAACGCATATGGCATATAACCAGGTGTATATTACGTTACCTGAGTATTATAGGTGTGGAATGATCATGAAATATCTGTAGATAATAGGAGAATGAACACATATGGCATATAACCAGGTGTATATTACGTTACCTGAGTATTATAGGTGTGGAATGATCATGAAATATCTGTAGATAATAGGAGAATGAATGCATATGGCATATAACCAGGTGTATATTATGTTACCTGAGCATTATAGGTGTGGAATGATCATGAAATATATGTAGATAATAGGAGAATGAACGCATATGCCATATAACCAGGGGTATATTATGTTACCTGAGCATTATAGGTGTGGAATGATCATGAAATATCAGTAGATAATAGGAGAATGAACGCATATGCCATATAACCAGGGGTATATTATGTTACCTGAGCATTATAGGTGTGGAATGATTATGAAATATCTGTAGATAATAGGAGAATGAACGCATATGGCATATAACCAGGTGTATATTATGTTACCTGAGCATTATAGGTGTGGAATGAACATGAAATATCTGTAGATAATAGGAGAATGAACGCATATGCCATATAACCAGGGGTATATTATGTTACCTGAGCATTATAGGTGTGGAATGATTATGAAATATCTGTAGATAATAGGAGAATGAATGCATATGGCATATAACCAGGTGTATATTACGTTACCTGAGCATTATAGGTGTGGAATGAACATGAAATATCTGTAGATAATAGGAGAATGAACGCATATGGCATATAACCAGGTGTATATTATGTTACCTGAGCATTATAGGTGTGGAATGATTATGAAATATCTGTAGATAATAGGAGAATGAATGCATATGGCATATAACCAGGTGTATATTATGTTACCTGAGCATTATAGGTGTGGAATGAACATGAAATATCTGTAGATAATAGGAGAATGAACGCATATGGCATATAACCAGGTGTATATTATGTTACCTGAGCATTATAGGTGTGGAATGATTATGAAATATCTGTAGATAATAGGAGAATGAATGCATATGGCATATAACCAGGTGTATATTATGTTACCTGAGCATTATAGGTGTGGAATGAACATGAAATATCTGTAGATAATAGGAGAATGAACGCATATGCCATATAACCAGGTGTATATTATGTTACCTGAGCATTATAGGTGTGGAATGAACATGAAATATCTATAGATAATAGGAGAATGAACGCATATGGCATATAACCAGGTGTATATTATGTTACCTGAGCATTATAGGTGTGGAATGAACATGAAATATCTATAGATAATAGGAGAATGAACGCATATGGCATATAACCAGGTGTATATTATGTTACCTGAGCATTATAGGTGTGGAATGAACATGAAATATCTGTAGATAATAGGAGAATGAACGCATATGGCATATAACCAGGTGTATATTATGTTACCTGAGCATTATAGGTGTGGAATGAACATGAAATATCTATAGATAATAGGAGAATGAACGCATATGGCATATAACCAGGTGTATATTATGTTACCTGAGCATTATAGGTGTGGAATGAACATGAAATATCTATAGATAATAGGAGAATGAACGCATATGCCATATAACCAGGTGTATATTATGTTACCTGAGCATTATAGGTGTGGAATGATCATGAAATATCTGTAGATAATAGGAGAATGAAGGCATATGGCATATAACCAGGTGTATATTATGTTACCTGAGCATTATAGATGTGGAATGAACATGAAATATCTGTAGATAATAGGAGAATGAATGCATATCCCATATAACCAGGTGTATATTATGTTACCTGAGCATTATAGGTGTGGAATGATCATGAAATATATGTAGATAATAGGAGAATGAATGCATATGGCATATAACCAGGTATATATTATGTTACCTGAGCATTATAGGTGTGGAATGATCATGAAATATATGTAGATAATAGGAGAATGAATGCATATGGCATATAACCAGGTGTATATTATGTTACCTGAGCATTATAGGTGTGGAATGATCATGAAATATCTGTAGATAATAGGAGAATGAACGTATATGGCATATAACCAGGTGTATATTAGGTTACCTGAGCATTATAAGTGTGGAATGATCAGGAAATATCTGTAGATAATAGGAGAATGAATGCATATGCCATATAACCAGGTGTATATTATGTTACCTGAGCATTATAGCTATGGAATGATCATGAAGTATCTGTAGATAATTGGAGAATGAACGCATATGGCATATAACCAGGTGTATATCATGTTACCTGAGCATTATAGCTATGGAATGATCATGAAATATCTATAGATAATAGGAGAATGAACGCATATGCCATATAACCAGGGGTATATTATGTTACCTGAGCTTTA
The DNA here is from genome assembly GCF_048569485.1 of Anomaloglossus baeobatrachus. Lineage (NCBI taxonomy): Eukaryota > Metazoa > Chordata > Amphibia > Anura > Aromobatidae > Anomaloglossus > Anomaloglossus baeobatrachus. The sequence goes on from NC_134353.1 coordinate 967,994,019, forward strand.
TAGGTGTGGAATGATCATGAAATATCTGTAGATAATAGGAGAATGAACGCATATGCCATATAACCAGGTGTATATTACGTTACCTGAGCATTATAGGTGTGGAATGATCATGAAATATCTGTAGATAATAGGAGAATGAACACATATGGCATATAACCAGGTGTATATTATGTTACCTGAGCATTATAGGTGTGGAATGATTATGAAATATCTGTAGATAATAGGAGAATGAACGCATATGGCATATAACCAGGTGTATATTACGTTACCTGAGCATTATAGGTGTGGAATGAACATGAAATATCTGTAGATAATAGGAGAATGAACGCATATGGCATATAACCAGGTATATATTATGTTACCTGAGCATTATAGGTGTGGAATGATCATGAAATATATGTAGATAATAGGACAATGAACACATATGGCATATAACCAGGTGTATATTACGTTACCTGAGCATTATAGGTGTGGAATGATCATGAAATATCTGTAGATAATAGGAGAATGAACGCATATCCCATATAACCAGGTGTATATTATGTTACCTGAGCATTATAGGTGTGGAATGATTATGAAATATCTGTAGATAATAGGAGAATGAACGCATATGGCATATAACCAGGTGTATATTATGTTACCTGAGCATTATAGGTGTGGAATGATCATGAAATATCAGTAGATAATAGGAGAATGAATGCATATGGCATATAACCAGGTGTATATTATGTTACCTGAGCATTATAGGTGTGGAATGATCATGAAATATCAGTAGATAATAGGAGAATGAATGCATATGGCATATAACCAGGTGTATATTATGTTACCTGAGCATTATAGGTGTGGAATGATCATGAAATATCTGTAGATAATAGGAGAATGAAGGCATATGGCATATAACCAGGTGTATATTATGTTACCTGCGCATTATAGGTGTGGAATGAACATGAAATATCTGTAGATAATAGGAGAATGAATGCATATGGCATATAACCAGGTGTATATTATGTTACCTGAGCATTATAGGTGTGGAATGATCATGAAATATATGTAGATAATAGGAGAATGAACGCATATGGCATATAACCAGGTGTATATTATGTTACCTGAGCATTATAGGTGTGAAATGATCATGAAATATATGTAGATAATAGGAGAATGAATGCATATGGCATATAACCAGGTATATATTATGTTACCTGAGCATTATAGGTGTGGAATGATCATGAAATATATGTAGATAATAGGAGAATGAATGCATATGGCATATAACCAGGTGTATATTATGTTACCTGAGCATTATAGGTGTGGAATGATCATGAAATATCTGTAGATAATAGGAGAATGAACGTATATGGCATATAACCAGGTGTATATTATGTTACCTGAGCATTATAGGTGTGGAATGATAATGTAATATCTGTAGATAATAGGAGAATGAATGCATATGCCATATAACCAGGTGTATATTATGTTACCTGAGCATTATAGGTGTGGAATGAACATGAAATATCTGTAGATAATAGGAGAATGAATGCATATGGCATATAACCAGGTGTATATTATGTTACCTGAGCATTATAGGTGTGGAATGAACATGAAATATCTGTAGATAATAGGAGAATGAACGCATATGGCATATAACCAGGTGTATATTATGTTACCTGAGCATTATAGGTGTGGAATGAACATGAAATATCTGTAGATAATAGGAGAATGAATGCATATGGCATATAACCAGGTGTATATTACGTTACCTGAGCATTATAGGTGTGGAATGATTATGAAATATCTGTAGATAATAGGAGAATGAATGCATATGGCATATAACCAGGTGTATATTACGTTACCTGAGCATTATAGGTGTGGAATGATCATGAAATATCTGTAGATAATAGGAGAATGAACGCATATGCCATATAACCAGGTGTATATTATGTTACCTGAGCATTATAGGTGTGGAATGATCATAAAGTATCTGTAGATAATAGGAGAATGAACGCATATGGCATATAACCAGGTGTATATCATGTTACCTGAGCATTATAGCTATGGAATGATCATGAAATATCTGTAGATAATAGGAGAATGAACGCATATGCCATATAACCAGGGGTATATTATGTTACCTAAACTTTATAGGTGTGGAATGATCATGAAATATATGTAGATAATAGGAGAATGAACGCATATGGCATATAACCAGGTGTATATTACGTTACCTGAGCATTATAGGTGTGGAATGAACATGAAATATCTGTAGATAATAGGAGAATGAACGCATATGGCATATAACCAGGTATATATTATGTTACCTGAGCATTATAGGTGTGGAATGATTATGAAATATCTGTAGATAATAGGAGAATGAACGCATATGGCATATAACCAGGTGTATATTATGTTACCTGAGCATTATAGGTGTGGAATGATCATGAAATATCTGTAGATAATAGGAGAATGAACGCATATGCCATATAACCAGGTGTATATTATGTTACCTGAGCATTATAGGTGTGGAATGATCATGAAATATCTGTAGATAATAGGAAAATGAACACATATGGCATATAACCAGGTATATATTATGTTACCTGAGCATTATAGGTGTGGAATGATCATGAAATATATGTAGATAATAGGACAATGAACACATATGGCATATAACCAGGTGTATATTACGTTACCTAAGCATTATAGGTGTGGAATGATCATGAAATATCTGTAGATAATAGGAGAATGAACGCATATCCCATATAACCAGGTGTATATTATGTTACCTGAGCATTATAGGTGTGGAATGATTATGAAATATCTGTAGATAATAGGAGAATGAATGCATATGGCATATAACCAGGTGTATATTATGTTACCTGAGCATTATAGGTGTGGAATGATCATGAAATATCAGTAGATAATAGGAGAATGAACGTATATGGCATATAACCAGGTGTATATTATGTTACCTGAGCATTATAGGTGTGGAATGATCATGAAATATCTGTAGATAATAGGAGAATGAACGCATATGGCATATAACCAGGTGTATATTATGTTACCTGAGCATTATAGGTGTGGAATGATCAGGAAATATCTGTAGATAATAGGAGAATGAACGCATATGGCATATAACCAGGTGTATATTATGTTACCTGAGCATTATAGGTGTGGAATGATCATGAAATATCTGTAGATAATAGGAGAATGAATGCATATGGCATATAACCAGGTGTATATTATGTTACCTGAGCATTATAGGTGTGGAATGATCATGAAATATCTGTAGATAATAGGAGAATGAACGCATATCCCATATAACCAGGTGTATATTATGTTACCTGAGCATTATAGGTGTGGAATGATTATGAAATATCTGTAGATAATAGGAGAATGAATGCATATGGCATATAACCAGGTGTATATTATGTTACCTGAGCATTATAGGTGTGGAATGATCATGAAATATCAGTAGATAATAGGAGAATGAACGTATATGGCATATAACCAGGTGTATATTATGTTACCTGAGCATTATAGGTGTGGAATGATCATGAAATATCTGTAGATAATAGGAGAATGAACGCATATGGCATATAACCAGGTGTATATTATGTTACCTGAGCATTATAGGTGTGGAATGATCATGAAATATCAGTAGATAATAGGAGAATGAACGCATATGGCATATAACCAGGTGTATATTATGTTACCTGAGCATTATAGGTGTGGAATGATCAGGAAATATCTGTAGATAATAGGAGAATGAATGCATATGGCATATAACCAGGTGTATATTATGTTACCTGAGCATTATAGGTGTGGAATGATCATGAAATATCTGTAGATAATAGGAGAATGAACGTATATGGCATATAACCAGGTGTATATTATGTTACCTGAGCATTATAGGTGTGGAATGATCATGAAATATGTGTAGATAATAGGAGAATGAACGCATATGGCATATAACCAGGTATATATTATGTTACCTGAGCATTATAGGTGTGGAATGATCATGAAATATCTGTAGATAATAGGAGAATGAACGCATATGGCATATAACCAGGTGTATATCATGTTACCTGAGCATTATAGGTGTGGAATGATCATGAAATATCTGTAGATAATAGGAGAATGAACGCATATGCCATATAACCAGGTGTATATTATGTTACCTGAGCATTATAGGTGTGGAATGATCATGAAATATATGTAGATAATAGGACAATGAACACATATGGCATATAACCAGGTGTATATTATGTTACCTGAGCATTATAGGTGTGGAATGATCATGAAAGATCTGTAGATAATAGGAGAATGAATGCATATGGCATATAACCAGGTGTATATTATGTTACCTGAGCATTATAGGTGTGGAATGATCATGAAATATATGTAGATAATAGGAAAATGAACACATATGGCATATAACCAGGTGTATATTACGTTACCTGAGCATTATAGGTGTGGAATGATCATGAAATATCTGTAGATAATAGGATAATGAACGCATATGGCATATAACCAGGTGTATATTATGTTACCTGAGCATTATAGGTGTGGAATGATCATGAAATATCTGTAGATAATAGGAGAATGAATGCATATGGCATATAACCAGGTGTATATTATGTTACCTGAGCATTATAGGTGTGGAATGATCATGAAATATCTGTAGATAATAGGAGAATGAACGTATATGGCATATAACCAGGTGTATATTATGTTACCTGAGCATTATAGGTGTGGAATGATCATGAAATATCTGTAGATAATAGGAGAATGAACGTATATGGCATATAACCAGGTGTATATTATGTTACCTGAGCATTATAGGTGTGGAATAATCATGAAATATATGTAGATAATAGGAGAATGAACACATATGGCATATAACCATGTGTATATTATGTTACCTGAGCATTATAGGTGTGGAATGATCATGAAATATCTGTAGATAATAGGAGAATGAATGCATATGGCATATAACCATGTGTATATTATGTTACCTGAGCATTATAGGTTTGGAATGATCATGAAATATCTGTAGATAATAGGAGAATGAATGCATATGGCATATAACCAGGTGTATATTATGTTACCTGAGCATTATAGGTGTGGAATGATCATGAAATATCTGTAGATAATAGGAGAATGAACGTATATGGCATATAACCAGGTATATATTACGTTACCTGAGCATTATAGGTGTGGAATGATCATGAAATATCTGTAGATAATAGGAGAATGAACGTATATGGCATATAACCAGGTGTATATTATGTTACCTGAGCATTATAGGTGTGGAATAATCATGAAATATATGTAGATAATAGGAGAATGAACACATATGGCATATAACCAGGTATATATTACGTTACCTGAGCATTATAGGTGTGGAATGATCATGAAATATCTGTAGATAATAGGAGAATGAACGTATATGGCATATAACCAGGTGTATATTATGTTACCCAAGCATTATAGGTGTGGAATGATCATGAAATATCTGTAGATAATAGGAGAATGAACGTATATGGCATATAACCAGGTGTATATTATGTTACCTGAGCATTATAGGTGTGGAATGAACATGAAATATCTGTAGATAATAGGAGAATGAACACATATTGCATATAACCATGTGTATATTATGTTACCTGAGCATTATAGGTGTGGAATGATCATGAAATATCTGTAGATAATAGGACAATGAATGCATATGGCATATAACCAGGTGTATATTACGTTACCTGAGCATTATAGGTGTGGAATGATCATGAAATATCTGTAGATAATAGGAGAATGAACGTATATGGCATATAACCAGGTGTATATTATGTTACCTGAGCATTATAGGTGTGGAATGATGATGAAATATCTGTAGATAATAGGAGAATGAACGCATATGGCATATAACCAGGTGTATATTACGTTACCTGAGCATTATAGGTGTGGAATGATCATGAAATATCTGTAGATAATAGGAGAATGAACGTATATGGCATATAACCAGGTGTATATTATGTTACCTGAGCATTATAGGTGTGGAATGATCATGAAATATCTGTAGATAATAGGAGAATGAACGCATGTGGCATATTACCAGGTGTATATTATGTTACCTGAGCATTATAGGTGTGGAATGATCATGAAATATCTGTAGATAATAGGAGAATGAACGCATATCCCATATAACCAGGTATATATTATGTTACCTGAGCATTATAGGTGTGGAATGATCATGAAATATCTGTAGATAATAGGAGAATGAATGCATATGGCATATAACCAGGTATATATTATGTTACCTGAGCATTATAGGTGTGGAATGATCATGAAATATCTGTAGATAATAGGAGAATGAATGCATATGGCATATAACCAGGTGTATATTATGTTACCTGAGCATTATAGGTGTGGAATGATCATGAAATATATGTAGATAATAGGAAAATGAACACATATGGCATATAACCAGGTGTATATTACGTTACCTGAGCATTATAGGTGTGGAATGATCATGAAATATCTGTAGATAATAGGACAATGAACACATATGGCATATAACCAGGTGTATATTATGTTACCTGAGCATTATAGGTGTGGAATGATCATGAAATATCTGTAGATAATAGGAGAATGAACGCATATGCCATATAACCAGGTGTATATTACGTTACCTGAGCATTATAGGTGTGGAATGATCATGAAATATCTGTAGATAATAGGAAAATGAACACATATGGCATATAACCAGGTGTATATTATGTTACCTGAGCATTATAGGTGTGGAATGATCAGGAAATATCTGTAGATAATAGGAAAATGAACACATATGGCATATAACCAGGTGTATATTACGTTACCTGAGCATTATAGGTGTGGAATGATCATGAAATATCTGTAGATAATAGGAGAATGAATGCATATGCCATATAACCAGGTGTATATTATGTTACCTGAGCATTATAGGTGTGGAATGATCAGGAAATATCTGTAGATAATAGGAAAATGAACACATATGGCATATAACCATGTGTATATTATGTTACCTGAGCATTATAGGTGTGGAATGATCAGGAAATATCTGTAGATAATAGGAGAATGAACACATATGGCATATAACCAGGTGTATATTATGTTACCTGAGCATTATAGGTGTGGAATGATCATGAAATATCTGTAGATAATAGGAGAATGAATGCATATGGCATATAACCAGGTGTATATTATGTTACCTGAGCATTATAGGTGTGGAATGATCATGAAATGTCTGTAGATAATAGGAGAATGAACGCATATGCCATATAACCAGGGGTATATTATGTTACCTGAGCATTATAGGTGTGGAATGATCATGAAATATCAGTAGATAATAGGAGAATGAACGCATATGCCATATAACCAGGGGTATATTATGTTACCTGAGCATTATAGGTGTGGAATGATTATGAAATATCTGTAGATAATAGGAGAATGAACGCATATGGCATATAACCAGGTGTATATTATGTTACCTGAGCATTATAGGTGTGGAATGATCATGAAATATATGTAGATAATAGGAGAATGAACGCATATGCCATATAACCAGGTGTATATTATGTTACCTGAGCATTATAGGTGTGGAATGATCATGAAATATCTGTAGATAATAGGAGAATGAATGCATATGGCATATAACCAGGTGTATATTATGTTACCTGAGCATTATAGGTGTGGAATGATCATGAAATGTCTGTAGATAATAGGAGAATGAACGCATATGCCATATAACCAGGGGTATATTATGTTACCTGAGCATTATAGGTGTGGAATGATCATGAAATATCAGTAGATAATAGGAGAATGAACGCATATGCCATATAACCAGGGGTATATTATGTTACCTGAGCATTATAGGTGTGGAATGATTATGAAATATCTGTAGATAATAGGAGAATGAACGCATATGGCATATAACCAGGTGTATATTACGTTACCTGAGCATTATAGGTGTGGAATGATCATGAAATATCTGTAGATAATAGGAGAATGAATGCATGTGGCATATAACCAGGTGTATATTACGTTACCTGAGCATTATAGGTGTGGAATGAACATGAAATATCTGTAGATAATAGGAGAATGAACGCATATGGCATATAACCAGGTGTATATTATGTTACCTGAGCATTATAGGTGTGGAATGATTATGAAATATCTGTAGATAATAGGAGAATGAATGCATATGGCATATAACCAGGTGTATATTATGTTACCTGAGCATTATAGGTGTGGAATGAACATGAAATATCTGTAGATAATAGGAGAATGAACGCATATGGCATATAACCAGGTGTATATTATGTTACCTGAGCATTATAGGTGTGGAATGAACATGAAATATCTGTAGATAATAGGAGAATGAACGCATATGGCATATAACCAGGTGTATATTATGTTACCTGAGCATTATAGGTGTGGAATGAACATGAAATATCTATAGATAATAGGAGAATGAACGCATATGGCATATAACCAGGTGTATATTATGTTACCTGAGCATTATAGGTGTGGAATGAACATGAAATATCTATAGATAATAGGAGAATGAACGCATATGCCATATAACCAGGTGTATATTATGTTACCTGAGCATTATAGGAGTGTAATGAACATGAAATATCTATAGATAATAGGAGAATGAACGCATATGGCATATAACCAGGTGTATATTATGTTACCTGAGCATTATAGGTGTGGAATGAACATGAAATATCTGTAGATAATAGGAGAATGAACGCATATGGCATATAACCAGGTGTATATTATGTTACCTGAGCATTATAGGTGTGGAATGAACATGAAATATCTATAGATAATAGGAGAATGAACGCATATGGCATATAACCAGGTGTATATTATGTTACCTGAGCATTATAGGTGTGGAATGATCATGAAATATCTGTAGATAATAGGAGAATGAAGGCATATGGCATATAACCAGGTGTATATTATGTTACCTGAGCATTATAGATGTGGAATGAACATGAAATATCTGTAGATAATAGGAGAATGAATGCATATCCCATATAACCAGGTGTATATTATGTTACCTGAGCATTATAGGTGTGGAATGATCATGAAATATATGTAGATAATAGGAGAATGAACGCATATGGCATATAACCAGGTGTATATTATGTTACCTGAGCATTATAGGTGGGGAATGATCATGAAATATATGTAGATAATAGGAGAATGAATGCATATGGCATATAACCAGGTGTATATTATGTTACCTGAGCATTATAGGTGTGGAATGATCATGAAATATCTGTAGATAATAGGAGAATGAACACATATGGCATATAACCAGGTGTATATTATGTTACCTGAGCATTATAAGTGTGGAATGATCAGGAAATATCTGTAGATAATAGGAGAATGAATGCATATGCCATATAACCAGGTGTATATTATGTTACCTGAGCATTATAGCTATGGAATGATCATGAAGTATCTGTAGATAATTGGAGAATGAACGCATATGGCATATAACCAGGTGTATATCATGTTACCTGAGCATTATAGCTATGGAATGATCATGAAATATCTGTAGATAATAGGAGAATGAACGCATATGCCATATAACCAGGGGTATATTATGTTACCTGAGCTTTATAGGTGTGGAATGATCATGAAATATCTGTAGATAATAGGAGAATGAACGCATATGCCATATAACCAGGTGTATATTACGTTACCTGAGCATTATAGGTGTGGAATGATCATGAAATATCTGTAGATAATAGGAGAATGAACACATATGGCATATAACCAGGTGTATATTATGTTACCTGAGCATTATAGGTGTGGAATGATCATGAAATGTCTGTAGATAATAGGAGAATGAACGCATATGCCATATAACCAGGGGTATATTATGTTACCTGAGCATTATAGGTGTGGAATGAACATGAAATATCTGTAGATAATAGGAGAATGAACGCATATGGCATATAACCAGGTATATATTATGTTACCTGAGCATTATAGGTGTGGAATGATCATGAAATATATGTAGATAATAGGACAATGAACACATATGGCATATAACCAGGTGTATATTACGTTACCTGAGCATTATAGGTGTGGAATGATCATGAAATATCTGTAGATAATAGGAGAATGAACGCATATCCCATATAACCAGGTGTATATTATGTTACCTGAGCATTATAGGTGTGGAATGATTATGAAATATCTGTAGATAATAGGAGAATGAACGCATATGGCATATAACCAGGTGTATATTATGTTACCTGAGCATTATAGGTGTGGAATGATCATGAAATATCAGTAGATAATAGGAGAATGAATGCATATGGCATATAACCAGGTGTATATTATGTTACCTGAGCATTATAGGTGTGGAATGATCATGAAATATCTGTAGATAATAGGAGAATGAAGGCATATGGCATATAACCAGGTGTATATTATGTTACCTGAGCATTATAGATGTGGAATGAACATGAAATATCTGTAGATAATAGGAGAATGAATGCATATGACATATAACCAGGTGTATATTATGTTACCTGAGCATTATAGGTGTGGAATGATCATGAAATATATGTAGATAATAGGAGAATGAACGCATATGGCATATAACCAGGTGTATATTATGTTACCTGAGCATTATAGGTGTGAAATGATCATGAAATATATGTAGATAATAGGAGAATGAATGCATATGGCATATAACCAGGTATATATTATGTTACCTGAGCATTATAGGTGTGGAATGATCATGAAATATATGTAGATAATAGGAGAATGAATGCATATGGCATATAACCAGGTGTATATTATGTTACCTGAGCATTATAGGTGTGGAATGATCATGAAATATCTGTAGATAATAGGAGAATGAACGTATATGGCATATAACCAGGTGTATATTATGTTACCTGAGCATTATAGGTGTGGAATGATAATGTAATATCTGTAGATAATAGGAGAATGAACGCATATGGCATATAACCAGGTGTATATTAGGTTACCTGAGCATTATAGGTGTGGAATGATCATGAAATATCTGTAGATAATAGGAGAATGAATGCATATGGCATATAACCAGGTGTATATTATGTTACCTGAGCATTATAGGTGTGGAATGATCATGAAATATCTGTAGATAATAGGAGAATGAATGCATATGGCATATAACCAGGTGTATATTACGTTACCTGAGCATTATAGGTGTGGAATGATTATGAAATATCTGTAGATAATAGGAGAATGAATGCATATGGCATATAACCAGGTGTATATTACGTTACCTGAGCATTATAGGTGTGGAATGATCATGAAATATCTGTAGATAATAGGAGAATGAACGCATATGCCATATAACCAGGTGTATATTAGGTTACCTGAGCATTATAGCTATGGAATGATCATGAAGTATCTGTAGATAATAGGAGAATGAACGCATATGGCATATAACCAGGTGTATATTATGTTACCTGAGCATTATAGCTATGGAATGATCATGAAATATCTGTAGATAATAGGAGAATGAATGCATATGGCATATAACCAGGTGTATATTATGTTACCTGAGCATTATAGGTGTGGAATGATCATGAAATATCTGTAGATAATAGGACAATGAACACATATGGCATATAACCAGGTGTATATTATGTTACCTGAGCATTATAGGTGTGGAATGATAATGTAATATCTGTAGATAATAGGAGAATGAATGCATATGCCATATAACCAGGTGTATATTATGTTACCTGAGCTTTATAGGTGTGGAATGATCATGAAATATATGTAGATAATAGGAGAATAAACGCATATGGCATATAACCAGGTGTATATTACGTTACCTGAGCATTATAGGTGTGGAATGAACATGAAATATCTGTAGATAATAGGAGAATGAACGCATATGGCATATAACCAGGTATATATTATGTTACCTGAGCATTATAGGTGTGGAATGATTATGAAATATCTGTAGATAATAGGAGAATGAACGCATATGGCATATAACCAGGTGTATATTATGTTACCTGAGCATTATAGGTGTGGAATGATCATGAAATATCTGTAGATAATAGGAGAATGAACGCATATGGCATATAACCAGGTATATATTATGTTACCTGAGCATTATAGGTGTGGAATGATCATGAAATATATGTAGATAATAGGACAATGAACACATATGGCATATAACCAGGTGTATATTACGTTACCTAAGCATTATAGGTGTGGAATGATCATGAAATATCTGTAGATAATAGGAGAATGAACGCATATCCCATATAACCAGGTGTATATTATGTTACCTGAGCATTATAGGTGTGGAATGATTATGAAATATCTGTAGATAATAGGAGAATGAATGCATATGGCATATAACCAGGTGTATATTATGTTACCTGAGCATTATAGGTGTGGAATGATCATGAAATATCAGTAGATAATAGGAGAATGAACGCATATGGCATATAACCAGGTGTATATTATGTTACCTGAGCATTATAGGTGTGGAATGATCAGGAAATATCTGTAGATAATAGGAGAATGAATGCATATGGCATATAACCAGGTGTATATTATGTTACCTGAGCATTATAGGTGTGGAATGATCATGAAATATATGTAGATAATAGGAGAATGAACGCATATGGCATATAACCAGGTATATATTATGTTACCTGAGCATTATAGGTGTGGAATGATCATGAAATATCTGTAGATAATAGGAGAATGAACGCATATGGCATATAACCAGGTGTATATCATGTTACCTGAGCATTATAGGTGTGGAATGATCATGAAATATCTGTAGATAATAGGAGAATGAACACATATGGCATATAACCAGGTGTATATTACGTTACCTGAGCATTATAGGTGTGGAATGATCATGAAATATCTGTAGATAATAGGAGAATGAACACATATGCCATATAACCAGGTGTATATTATGTTACCTGAGCATTATAGGTGTGGAATGATCATGAAAGATCTGTAGATAATAGGAGAATGAACGCATATGGCATATAACCAGGTGTATATTATGTTACCTGAGCATTATAGGTGTGGAATGATCATGAAATATCTGTAGATAATAGGAGAATGAACGCATATGGCATATAACCAGGTGTATATCATGTTACCTGAGCATTATAGGTGTGGAATGATCATGAAATATCTGTAGATAATAGGAGAATGAACACATATGGCATATAACCAGGTGTATATTACGTTACCTGAGCATTATAGGTGTGGAATGATCATGAAATATCTGTAGATAATAGGAGAATGAACACATATGCCATATAACCAGGGGTATATTATGTTACCTGAGCATTATAGGTGTGGAATGATCATGAAAGATCTGTAGATAATAGGAGAATGAACGCATATGGCATATAACCAGGTGTATATTATGTTACCTGAGCATTATAGGTGTGGAATGATCATGAAATATATGTAGATAATAGGACAATGAACACATATGGCATATAACCAGGTGTATATTATGTTACCTGAGCATTATAGGTGTGGAATGATCATGAAATATCTGTAGATAATAGGAGAATGAACGTATATGGCATATAACCAGGTATATATTACGTTACCTGAGCATTATAGGTGTGGAATGATCATGAAATATCTGTAGATAATAGGAGAATGAACGTATATGGCATATAACCAGGTGTATATTATGTTACCTGAGCATTATAGGTGTGGAATAATCATGAAATATATGTAGATAATAGGAGAATGAACACATATGGCATATAACCAGGTATATATTACGTTACCTGAGCATTATAGGTGTGGAATGATCATGAAATATCTGTAGATAATAGGAGAATGAACGTATATGGCTTATAACCAGGTGTATATTATGTTACCTGAGCATTATAGGTGTGGAATAATCATGAAATATATGTAGATAATAGGAGAATGAACACATATGGCATATAACCAGGTGTATATTATGTTACCTGAGCATTATAGGTGTGGAATGAACATGAAATATCTGTAGATAATAGGAGAATGAACGTATATGGCATATAACCAGGTGTATATTATGTTACCCAAGCATTATAGGTGTGGAATGATCATGAAATATCTGTAGATAATAGGAGAATGAACGTATATGGCATATAACCAGGTGTATATTATGTTACCTGAGCATTATAGGTGTGGAATGAACATGAAATATCTGTAGATAATAGGAGAATGAACGCATATGGCATATAACCAGGTGTATATTATGTTACCCAAGCATTATAGGTGTGGAATGATCATGAAATATCTGTAGATAATAGGAGAATGAACGTATATGGCATATAACCATGTGTATATTATGTTACCTGAGCATTATAGGTGTGGAATGATCATGAAATATCTGTAGATAATAGGACAATGAACGCATATGGCATATAACCAGGTGTATATTACGTTACCTGAGCATTATAGGTGTGGAATGATCATGAAATATCTGTAGATAATAGGAGAATGAATGCATATGGCATATAACCAGGTGTATATTATGTTACCTGAGCATTATAGGTGTGGAATGATCATGAAATATCTGTAGATAATAGGAGAATGAACGTATATGGCATATAACCAGGTGTATATTATGTTACCTGAGCATTATAGGTGTGGAATGATGATGAAATATCTGTAGATAATAGGAGAATGAACGCATATGGCATATAACCAGGTGTATATTACGTTACCTGAGCATTATAGGTGTGGAATGATCATGAAATATCTGTAGATAATAGGAGAATGAACGTATATGGCATATAACCATGTGTATATTATGTTACCTGAGCATTATAGGTGTGGAATGATCATGAAATATCTGTAGATAATAGGAGAATGAACGTATATGGCATATAACCAGGTATATATTATGTTACCTGAGCATTATAGGTGTGGAATGATCATGAAATATCTGTAGATAATAGGAAAATGAACGCATATGGCATATAACCAGGTGTATATTATGTTACCTGAGCATTATAGGTGTGGAATGATCATGAAATATCTGTAGATAATAGGAGAATGAACGCATGTGGCATATAACCAGGTGTATATTATGTTACCTGAGCATTATAGGTGTGGAATGATCATGAAATATCTGTAGATAATAGGAGAATGAACGTATATGGCATATAACCAGGTATATATTATGTTACCTGAGCATTATAGGTGTGGAATGATGATGAAATATCTGTAGATAATAGGAGAATGAACGCATATGGCATATAACCAGGTGTATATTACGTTACCTGAGCATTATAGGTGTGGAATGATCATGAAATATCTGTAGATAATAGGAGAATGAACGCATATGGCATATAACCAGGTATATATTATGTTACCTGAGCATTATAGGTGTGGAATGATCATGAAATATCTGTAGATAATAGGAGAATGAACGTATATGGCATATAACCATGTGTATATTATGTTACCTGAGCATTATAGGTGTGGAATGATCATGAAATATCTGTAGATAATAGGAGAATGAACGTATATGGCATATAACCAGGTATATATTATGTTACCTGAGCATTATAGGTGTGGAATGATCATGAAATATCTGTAGATAATAGGAAAATGAACGCATATGGCATATAACCAGGTGTATATTATGTTACCTGAGCATTATAGGTGTGGAATGATCATGAAATATCTGTAGATAATAGGAGAATGAACGCATGTGGCATATAACCAGGTGTATATTATGTTACCTGAGCATTATAGGTGTGGAATGATCATGAAATATCTGTAGATAATAGGAGAATGAACGTATATGGCATATAACCAGGTATATATTATGTTACCTGAGCATTATAGGTGTGGAATGATCATGAAATATCTGTAGATAATAGGAGAATGAATGCATATGGCATATAACCAGGTATATATTATGTTACCTGAGCATTATAGGTGTGGAATGATCATGAAATATCTGTAGATAATAGGAGAATGAATGCATATGGCATATAACCAGGTGTATATTATGTTACCTGAGCATTATAGGTGTGGAATGATCATGAAATATCTGTAGATAATAGGAAAATGAACACATATGGCATATAACCAGGTGTATATTACGTTACCTGAGCATTATAGGTGTGGAATGATCATGAAATATCTGTAGATAATAGGACAATGAACACATATGGCATATAACCATGTGTATATTATGTTACCTGAGCATTATAGGTGTGGAATGATCAGGAAATATCTGTAGATAATAGGAAAATGAACACATATGGCATATAACCAGGTGTATATTACGTTACCTGAGCATTATAGGTGTGGAATGATCATGAAATATCTGTAGATAATAGGAGAATGAACGCATATGGCATATAACCAGGTGTATATTATGTTACCTGAGCATTATAGGTGTGGAATGATCATGAAATATATGTAGATAATAGGAGAATGAACGCATATGCCATATAACCAGGTGTATATTATGTTACCTGAGCATTATAGGTGTGGAATGATCATGAAATATCTGTAGATAATAGGAGAATGAATGCATATGGCATATAACCAGGTGTATATTATGTTACCTGAGCATTATAGGTGTGGAATGATCATGAAATATCTGTAGATAATAGGAGAATGAACGTATATGCCATATAACCAGGTGTATATTATGTTACCTGAGCATTATAGGTGTGGAATGATCATGAAATATCTGTAGATAATAGGACAATGAACACATATGGCATATAACCAGGTGTATATTATGTTACCTGAGCATTATAGGTGTGGAATGATCATGAAATATATGTAGATAATAGGAGAATGAACACATATCCCATATAACCAGGTGTATATTATGTTACCTGAGCATTATAGGTGTGGAATGATCATGAAATATCTGTAGATAATAGGACAATGAACACATATGGCATATAACCAGGTGTATATTATGTTACCTGAGCATTATAGGTGTGGAATGATCATGAAATATCTGTAGATAATAGGAGAATGAACGCATATGCCATATAACCAGGTGTATATTACGTTACCTGAGCATTATAGGTGTGGAATGATCATGAAATATCTGTAGATAATAGGAGAATGAACGCATATGGCATATAACCAGGTGTATATTATGTTACCTGAGCATTATAGGTGTGGAATGATCATGAAATATCTGTAGATAATAGGAGAATGAATGCATATGGCATATAACCAGGTGTATATTACGTTACCTGAGCATTATAGGTGTGGAATGATCATGAAATATCTGTAGATAATAGGAGAATGAACGTATATGGCATATAACCACGTGTATATTATGTTACCTGAGCATTATAGATGTGGAATGATCATGAAATATCTGTAGATAATAGGAGAATGATCGCATATGCCATATAACCAGGTGTATATTACGTTACCTGAGCATTATAGGTGTGGAATGATCATGAAATATCTGTAGATAATAGGAAAATGATCACATATGCCATATAACCAGGTGTATATTATGTTACCTGAGCATTATAGGTGTGGAATGATCATGAAATATCTGTAGATAATAGGAAAATGAACGCATATGCCATATAACCAGGTCTATATATAGGGTTATATGCCATATGCGTTCATTCTCCTATTATCTACAGATATTTCATGATCATTCCACACCTATAATGCTCAGGTAACATAATATACACCTGGTTATATGCCATATGCGTTCATTCTCCTATTATCTACATATATTTCATGATCATTCCACACCTATAATGCTCAGGTAACATAATATACACCTGGTTATATGCCATATGCGTTCATTCTCCTATTATCTACATATATTTCATGATCATTCCACACCTATAATGCTCAGGTAACATAATATATACCTGGTTATATGCCATATGTGTTCATTCTCCTATTATCTACAGATATTTCATGTTCATTCCACACCTATAATGCTCAGGTAACGTAATATACACCTGGTTATATGCCATATGCGTTCATTCTCCTATTATCTACAGATATTTCATGATCATTCCACACCTATAATGCTCAGGTAACGTAATATACACCTGGTTATATGCCATATGCATTCATTTTCCTATTATCTACATATATTTCATGATCATTCCACACCTATAATGCTCAGGTAACGTAATATACACCTGGTTATATGCCATATGCGTTCATTCTCCTATTATCTACAGATATTTCATGATCATTCCACACCTATAATGCTCAGGTAACATAATATACACCTGGTTATATGCCAAATGCGTTCATTCTCCTATTATCTACATATATTTCATGTTCATTCCACACCTATAATGCTCAGGTAACATAATATACACCTGGTTATATGCCATATGCATTCATTCTCCTTTTATCTACAGATATTACATTATCATTGCACACCTTTAATGCTCAGGTAACATAATATACACCTGGTTATATGGCATATGTGTTCATTCTCCTATTATCTACATATATTTCATGATCATTCCACACCTATAATGCTCAGGTAACATAATATATACCTGGTTATATGCCATATGTGTTCATTCTCCTATTATCTACAGATATTTCATGTTCATTCCACACCTATAATGCTCAGGTAACGTAATATACACCTGGTTATATGCCATATGCATTCATTTTCCTATTATCTACATATATTTCATGATCATTCCACACCTATAATGCTCAGGTAACGTAATATACACCTGGTTATATGCCATATGCGTTCATTCTCCTTTTATCTACAGATATTACATTATCATTGCACACCTTTAATGCTCAGGTAACATAATATACACCTGGTTATATGCCATATGCGTTCATTCTCCTATTATCTACATATATTTCATGTTCATTCCACACCTATAATGCTCAGGTAACATAATATACACCTGGTTATATGGCATATGTGTTCATTCTCCTATTATCTACATATATTTCATGATCATTCCACACCTATAATGCTCAGGTAACATAATATATACCTGGTTATATGCCATATGTGTTCATTCTCCTATTATCTACATATATTTCATGATCATTCCACACCTATAATGCTCAGGTAACGTAATATACACCTGGTTATATGCCATATGCGTTCATTCTCCTATTATCTACATATATTTCATGATCATTCCACACCTATAATGCTCAGGTAACGTAATATACACCTGGTTATATGCCATATGCGTTCATTCTCCTATTATCTACAGATATTTCATGTTCATTCCACACCTATAATGCTCAGGTAACGTAATATACACCTGGTTATATGCCATATGCGTTCATTCTCCTATTATCTACATATATTTCATGATCATTCCACACCTATAATGCTCAGGTAACGTAATATACACCTGGTTATATGCCATATGCGTTCATTCTCCTATTATCTACATATATTTCATGATCATTCCACACCTATAATGCTCAGGTAACATAATATACACCTGGTTATATGCCATATGCGTTCATTCTCCTATTATCTACAGATATTTCATTATCATTCCACACCTATAATGCTCAGGTAACATAATATACACCTGGTTATATGCCATATGCATTCATTTTCCTTTTATCTACAGATATTTCATGATCATTCCACACCTATAATGCTCAGGTAACATAATATACACCTGGTTATATGCCATATGCATTCATTTTCCTTTTATCTACAGATATTACATTATCATTGCACACCTTTAATGCTCAGGTAACATAATATACACCTGGTTATATGCCATATGCGTTCATTCTCCTATTATCTACATATATTTCATGTTCATTCCACACCTATAATGCTCAGGTAACATAATATACACCTGGTTATATGGCATATGTGTTCATTCTCCTATTATCTACATATATTTCATGATCATTCCACACCTATAATGCTCAGGTAACATAATATATACCTGGTTATATGCCATATGTGTTCATTCTCCTATTATCTACATATATTTCATGATCATTCCACACCTAGAATGCTCAGGTAACGTAATATACACCTGGTTATATGCCATATGCGTTCATTCTCCTATTATCTACATATATTTCATGATCATTCCACACCTATAATGCTCAGGTAATGTAATATACACCTGGTTATATGCCATATGCGTTCATTCTCCTATTATCTACAGATATTTCATGTTCATTCCACACCTATAATGCTCAGGTAACGTAATATACACCTGGTTATATGCCATATGCGTTCATTCTCCTATTATCTACAGATATTTTATGATCATTCCACACCTATAATGCTCAGGTAACATAATATACACCTGGTTATATGCCATATGCATTCATTTTCCTAGTATCTACAGATATTTCATGATCATTCCACACCTATAATGCTCAGGTAACATAATATACAGCTGGTTATATGCCATATGCGTTCATTCTCCTATTATCTACAGATATTTCATGATCATTCCACACCTATAATGCTCAGGTAACATAATATACACCTGGTTATATGCCATATGCGTTCATTTTCCTATTATCTACATATATAATGATCATTCCACACCTATAATGCTCAGGTAACGTAATATACACCTGGTTATATGCCATATGCGTTCATTCTATTATTATCTACATATATTACATGATCATTCCACACCTATAATGCTCAGGTAATATAATATATACCTGGTTATATGCCATATGCATTCATTCTATTATTATCTACATATATTACATGATCATTCCACATCTATAATGCTCAGGTAACATAATATACACCTGGTTATATGCCATATGCGTTCATTCTCCTATTATCTACATATATTTCATGATCATTCCACACCTAATAATGCTCAGGTAACATAATATACACCTGGTTATATGGCATATGCGTTCATTCTCCTATTATCTACATATATTTCATGATCATTCCACACCTATAATGCTCAGGTAACATAATATACACCTGGTTATATGCCATATGCGTTCATTATCCTATTATCTACAGATATTTTATGATCAATCCACACCTATAATGCTCAGGTAACGTAATATACACCTGGTTATATGCCATATGCATTCATTCTCCTATTATCTAGAGATATTTCATAATCATTCCACACCTATAATGCTCAGGTAACATAATATACACCTGGTTATATGCCATATGCGTTCATTCTCCTATTATCTATAGATATTTCATGATCATTCCACACCTATAATGCTCAGGTAACATAATATACACCTGGTTATATGCCATATGTGTTCATTCTCCTATTATCTACAGATATTTCATGATCATTCCACACCTATAATGCTCAGGTAACATAATATACACCTGGTTATATGCCATATGCGTTCATTCTCCTTTTATCTACATATATTTCATGATCATTCCACACCTATAATGCTCAGGTAACATAATATACACCTGGTTATATGCCATATGTGTTCATTCTCCTATTATCTACAGATATTTCATGATCATTCCACACCTATAATGCTCAGGTAACATAATATACACCTGGTTATATGCCATATGCGTTCATTCTCCTTTTATCTACATATATTTCATGATCATTCCACACCTATAATGCTCAGGTAACATAATATACACCTGGTTATATGGCATATGCGTTCATTCTCCTATTATCTACAGATATTTCATGATCATTCCACACCTATAATGCTCAGGTAACATAATATACACCTGGTTATATGGCATATGCGTTCATTCTCCTATTATCTACAGATATTTCATGATCATTCCACACCTATAATGCTCAGGTAACATAATATACACCTGGTTATATGCCATATGCGTTCATTCTCCTATTATCTACAGATATTTTATGATCATTCCACACCTATAATGCTCAGGTAACGTAATATACACCTGGTTATATGCCATATGCGTTCATTCTCCTATTATCTACATATATTTCTTTATCGTTCCTTCCATGGGAGACCCAAACCATGGGTGTATAGCTAGCGCCTCCGGAGGACACACAAAGTACTACACTCAAACGTGTAGCTCCTCCCTCCGGGCTATATACACTCCCTGGATGACAATCTATCCAGTTCAATACTTTGTGTTTCAGGAGGAACACACACTTGCATTCTCTGATATTTTTTTCTCATTTTTATTTTATTTTAAAGATTTGGAAGAAAAGCGGGTCCAGTCTGGACTCCCGGCATGTCCCTTCACACCCCAC
Source organism: Anomaloglossus baeobatrachus (assembly GCF_048569485.1). Lineage (NCBI taxonomy): Eukaryota > Metazoa > Chordata > Amphibia > Anura > Aromobatidae > Anomaloglossus > Anomaloglossus baeobatrachus. The sequence goes on from NC_134353.1 coordinate 968,016,269, forward strand.
TCTGCGGCGGTGCTGTTAAGGTTGACTTTATAAGGCTGGAGCCTTCACATGCCGCGCTCCTTCACATCCTCTAAGAGGCTCTGGGTTGAAGTGGGAGCCTCCACGGTCCTCTCTGCTTGCAGAAGACCGGTCTCCATCCGCAGCCCTGTCTGGTCCCTGCTGGAAGGAGCATTTACCCCCCTCTCCAGGGACATGGCCCTGCGTCTCAAAGCTAAGTATAGAGACGTTTTTCAGGGGTCCCGGGTATTTTTATTAGGGGGACAGTATGTGTTTTAACGTTACTGTAATTTCCGGCCGATTCTGGGGATTTCCCCTGAGAACCGCGCCGAAGGTGCCTGCTCGTCGGCCGCATTGTTAAATCTAGGCCCCGGCTTCTGTTTGGGCCTAGTTTCGGTTTCGGCTTCTCTGCATGTTTTGCATACAGCGCCGCCCACCGCCCGGCCAGCAGAGGGGAGGGCACTCCTCCTTGGGGAGATGTCCCCTCCCCTGTATGTCGTCCTGTATCTCTCTGCCCTCCGTTTTTCCCGCTCTTGGGCTTATACACGCCCCCCCTCTTTCTCCCAGCGCCATTTTCTCAGCGTTCTTGCGCTAGAGGGAGCTGGATGCTGCAGCTGCATTCTATCAGGAAGGCTAACGCTTCACAGGGGAGCGGTGGAATCCAGAGGGCACACAGAGAGCATGGGCTGGTAAGCCACAACCTCTGGTTGTGGACTTTTATTACACTCTCAGGCATTCTACAGGAGTGTATTCTGGCTGCAGAGCCTCCACCATCAGCAGCATGTCTGTCACTAGGAGCAAGGCTGCAAACATGTATGCTATATGCACTGCTTGTAAGCTCATTCTGCCAGAGCCAAGCACATACCCACATTGTGATGCCTGTGCTAACATGGTTGTGTCTCAGCCTGGAGCCTCCGCAGGGGTCCCTCCGGCTGCTTTGGCCCCGGTGGCTGAACCCCCGGCTTCGGTAGCATCTTTTTCGCAAGCTCTTTCCAGGTCTTTTGCCGACTCCATGGGGCAGCTGTCCCAGACACTGCTGGCCATGCATCAGCCCCCTTCACAGGGTGCTTCGGCTGCTCCTAGCTCTGCAGAGCTCTCAGAGCATGTCCCAGGACCCCGTCCCCCTAAACGGAGACGCAGGGACCCTTCTCCCTCCTCTTCCCACGGCTCTGATTCACGTGCCGAGGTGCAGGGCGAGGAGGACTCGTTTACTGTGGGCTCAGACGCTACCTCTATGTACCCCATTGACTTGTCTGAGGGAGATGCGGATGTTAGTGACTTAATTGCGTCCATTAACTTCGTACTGAACCTCGACCCACCAGAGTCTGAGGAACAAGCCTCTCTGGTAGAGATACACCAGTTTACCTCACCTAAGAAAGCTAGGAGTATGTTTTTTAACCACTCCAGCTTTCAGGCCACTGTTACCAAACCCAGGGCCTGTCCTGACAAACGTATTCCGAAGCGTAGTTCAGATGACCGTTTTCCTTTTCCACCAGAGGTGGTTAAGGAATGGGCTCAGTTCCCAAAGGTAGACCCTCCGGTGTCCAGAATCTCAGCCCGCACAGTCGTGGCTGTGGCTGATGGCACTTCTCTTAAGGATCCCACTGACCGCCAGGTTGACCTTTTGGCCAAGTCTGTATATGAGGCGGCTGGAGCCTCGTTCTCCCCGTCTTTTGCGGCAGTGTGGGCTCTCAAGGCAGTCTCTGCCTCTCTGGAGGAGATGCATTCCCTCACCAGGGACTCTATGCCTGAGCTGGAGACCTTAACTTCTCGAGCTTCGGCTTTTGCATCCTACGCCATGTCTGCCATCCTGGAGGCTTCTCACCGCACGGCGGTGGCCTCCGCTAACTCCCTCGCGATCCGCAGGATCTTGTGGCTTCGAGAGTGGAAAGCAGACTCTTCCTCAAAAAAGTACCTTGCGAGTCTCCCTTTTGCTGGGTCCAGGCTGTTTGGGGAACAGCTGGATGACATAATCAAGGAGGCTACTGGCGGGAAGAGTACTTCCTTGCCTCAAACTAAGGCCAGGAAACCTGTCCAGGGCAGGATCCAATCGAGGTTTCGTTCCTTTCGTTCCTCTAACTGGTCATCCTCGAAGCCCTCGACCGCGTCCACTACCGCAGCCAAGGATCGTAAACCAAACTGGCGCGCAAAGCCGCGTCCTCAAAAGACCGGAGGAGCCGCTGCCACTAAGGCGGCCTCCTCTTGACTACCTGGCTGCGCCAGCAACGTCCTTGGTCGGTGGCAGGCTCTCCCACTTTGGAGACGTGTGGTTCCAACACGTCACCGATCAGTGGGTGCGGGATATTATCTCCCACGGCTACAGGATAGAATTTTCTTCCAGCCCGCCAAACAGATTTTTTCTGTCCACACCCCCTTGCTCCAAGGCCGCCGCCTTCTCTCAGGCCGTGGCCTCCCTGCAGGCCAACGGGGTAATTGTTCCGGTTCCCGCCCGGGAACGGTTCAGCGGTTTCTACTCAAACCTCTTTCTAGTCCCCAAGAAGGACGGTTCCTCCCGGCCCATCCTGGATCTCAAGCTTCTCAACAAGCATGTTCAGGTGCGGCACTTTCGCATGGAATCTCTGAGATCGGTCATTGCCTCAATGACCCAAGGAGATTTTCTGGCATCCATCGACATCAGAGATGCCTATCTGCATGTGCCTATTGCGGTCTCACACCAGCGTTGGCTACGCTTTGCAATCGGAGAGGAACATTTCCAGTTCGTGGCTCTTCCCTTTGGCTTAGCCACGGCCCCTCGGGTGTTCACCAAGGTCATGGCAGCAGTGGTTGCAGTCCTGCACCTCCAGGGATTGGCAGTGATTCCTTACCTGGACGACCTTCTAGTCAAGGCCTCATCCAGTGTAGACTGCCAGCGGAGTGTCTCTCTCACTGTCGCCACGCTAGTTCAGTTCGGGTGGCTTGTCAACCTGCCCAAGTCCACTCTGACCCCGACCCAGGTACTTATGTACCTAGGGATGCAGTTCGAGACTCTGCCGGCACTTGTCAAGTTGCCCTTAGTCAAACAGCAGTCCCTTCGTCTGGCGGTGCGCTCTCTGCTGAGGCACCGCCGTCATTCCATCAGACACCTCATGCGGGTGCTGGGTCAGATGGTGGCGTCAATGGAAGCGGTTCCCTTTGCCCAATTCCATCTGCGTCCCTTGCAGCTGGACATTCTCCGCTGTTGGGACAAGCGGATCTCTTCCTTGGACAGGCTGGTGGCTCTGTCATCTCAGACCAGGAACTCCCTTCAGTGGTGGCTTCAGCCCCTCTCCCTGTCACAGGGACGCTCCTTCCTGACTCCGTCCTGGGTGATACTCACCACGGATGCCAGCCTCTCCGGTTGGGGAGTGGTATTTCTTCATCACCGAGCACAGGGCACTTGGACTCCGTCCGAATCAGCCCTCCCGATCAATGTGCTGGAGATCAGAGCTGTGTTTCTAGCTCTCCTAGACTTTCACCACCTGTTGGCGGGCAAGCACATTCGGGTTCAGTCGGACAACGCGACAGCGGTTGCCTACATCAATCACCAGGGCGGGACTCACAGCCGTCTGGCGATGTTGGAGGTTCAACGAATCCTCCAGTGGACGGAGGACTTCAAGTCCACCATATCTGCAGTCCACATCCCAGGCGTGGAAAACTGGGAGGCCGATTATCTCAGCCGTCAAACCGTGGACGGCGGCGAGTGGGCCCTGCATCCGTCAGTGTTCAGATCGATCTGCCGCAAGTGGGGCACTCCGGAAGTGGATCTGATGGCATCCCGGCACAACAACAAGGTTCCGGTTTACGTGGCTCGCTCCCACGATCCTCAGGCCTTCGCAGCAGACGCACTGGTTCAAGATTGGTCTCAGTTCCGTCTGGCCTATGTGTTTCCCCCTCTTGCGCTCTTGCCCAGGGTTCTGCGCAAGATCGGTACGGAGGGCCGTCGAGTCATACTCATTGCTCCGGACTGGCCCAGGCGAGCTTGGTACCCAGACCTGCTCCGCCTGTCCGTAGAGGTGCCGTGGCATCTCCCGGACCGCCCAGACCTTCTCTCTCAAGGTCCGTTCTTCCGCCAGAATTCTGCGGCTCTCAGATTGACGGCGTGGCTCTTGAGTCCTGGATCCTGACGGCTTCAGGCATTCCCTCTGAGGTCATCTCCACCATGACTCAGGCTCGGAAGTCTTCCTCGGCCAAGATTTACCACAGGACTTGGAGAATTTTCCTGTCCTGGTGTCGCTCTTCCGGCCGTGCCCCTTGGCCGTTCTCCTTGCCGACCATCCTGTCTTTTCTACAGTCAGGCCTACAGTTAGGTCTGTCCCTCAATTCCCTCAAGGGACAGGTATCGGCTTTGTCGGTATTGTTCCAGCGGCGTATCGCCCGACTGGCTCAGGTGCGCACCTTCATGCAAGGCGCATCTCACATCATCCCTCCTTACCGGCGGGCCTTGGATCCCTGGGACCTTAATCTGGTCCTCACGGCCTTACAGAAACCCCCTTTTGAGCCTCTCAGGGAGGTTCCCTTGTCTAGACTTTCACAGAAAGTTGTCTTTCTAGTAGCCATAACTTCTCTCAGGAGAGTTTCTGATTTGGCTGCGCTTTCTTCGGAATCCCCCTTTTTGGTGTTTCACCAAGACAAGGTGGTTCTTCGTCCGACTCCGGACTTTCTCCCTAAGGTGGTGTCTTCCTTCCACCTTAACCAGGACATTTCATTGCCCTCTCTTTGTCCGGCCCCTGTGCATCGCTTTGAGAAGGCGTTGCACACCTTGGATTTGGTGCGGGCGCTCCGAATCTATGTGTCACGCACCGCCGTGGTGCACCTCACTTTTTGTGCTAACCACGGGTCAAGCAAGGGTCTCTCTGCTTCTAAACCGACCCTAGCTCGTTGGGTTAGGTCGGCTATCGCCGATGCCTACCAGTGTTCTCAGGTGCCTCCCCCGCCGGGGATTAAGGCGCACTCGACCAGAGCTGTCGGTGCCTCCTGGGCTTTCAGGCACCAGGCTACGGCTCAGCAGGTGTGTCAGGCTGCCACTTGGTCCAGTCTGCACACTTTTTCGAAGCACTACCAAGTGCATGCTCATGCTTCGGCAGATGCGAGCTTGGGCAGACGCATCCTTCAGGCGGCTGTCGCCCATTTGTGAAGTTAGGTTTTGCCTACTTCTCAGTTTGGTTTATTTCCCACCCATGGACTGCTTTGGAACGTCCCATGGTTTGGGTCTCCCATGGAAGGAACGATAAAGAAAAAGAGAATTTTGTTTACTTACCGTAAATTCTTTTTCTTGTAGTTCCGACATGGGAGACCCAGCACCCTCCCTGTTGCCTGTTGGCAGTTTTTTGTTCCGTGTGTTTCACCGGCTGTTGTTAGTAGACAGAGTTCTGGTTTTGCCGAGTTTTACTCTATCTCTACTTATGGGTGGATGTCCTCCTTCAGCTTTTGTACTGAACTGGATAGATTGTCATCCAGGGAGTGTATATAGCCCGGAGGGAGGAGCTACACGTTTGAGTGTAGTACTTTGTGTGTCCTCCGGAGGCGCTAGCTATACACCCATGGTTTGGGTCTCCCATGTCGGAACTACAAGAAAAAGAATTTACGGTAAGTAAACAAAATTCTCTTTTTCATGATCATTCCACACCTATAATGCTCAGGTAACATAATATACACCTGGTTATATGCCATATGTGTTCATTCTCCTATTATTTACATATATTTCATGATCATTCCACACCTATAATGCTCAGGTAACGTAATATACACCTGGTTATATGCCATATGCATTCATTCTCCTATTATCTACAGATATTTCATGATCATTCCACACCTATAATTCTCAGGTAACGTAATATACACCTGGTTATATGCCATATGCATTCATTCTCCTATTATCTACAGATATTTCATGATCATTCCACACCTATAATGCTCAGGTAAGATAATATACACCTGGTTATATGCCATATGCATTCATTCTCCTATTATCTACAGATATTTCATGATCATTCCACACCTATAATGCTCAGGTAACATAATATACACCTGGTTATATGCCATATGCGTTAATTGTCCTATTATCTACAGATATTTCATGATCATTCCACACCTATAATGCTCAGGTAACATAATATACACCTGGTTATATGCCATATGCGTTAATTCTCCTATTATCTATAGATATTTCATGATCATTCCACACCTATAATGCTCAGGTAACATAATATACACCTGGTTATATGCCATATGCGTTAATTCTCCTATTATCTACAGATATTTCATGATCATTCCACACCTATAATGCTCAGGTAACGTAATATACACCTGGTTATATGCCATATGCATTCATTCTCCTATTATCTACAGATATTTCATGATCATTCCACACCTATAATGCTCAGGTAACATAATATACACCTGGTTATATGCCATATGCATTCATTCTCCTATTATCTACAGATATTTCATGATCATTCCACACCTATAATGCTCAGGTAACATAATATACACCTGGTTATATGCCATATGCGTTAATTGTCCTATTATCTACAGATATTTCATGATCATTCCACACCTATAATGCTCAGGTAACATAATATACACCTGGTTATATGCCATATGCGTTAATTCTCCTATTATCTATAGATATTTCATGATCATTCCACACCTATAATGCTCAGGTAACATAATATACACCTGGTTATATGCCATATGCGTTAATTCTCCTATTATCTACAGATATTTCATGATCATTCCACACCTATAATGCTCAGGTAACATAATATACACCTGGTTATATGCCATATGCGTTAATTCTCCTATTATCTACAGATATTTCATGATCATTCCACACCTATAATGCTCAGGTAACGTAATATACACCTGGTTATATGCAATAAGCGTTCATTTTCCTATTATCTACATATATTTCATGATCATTCCACACCTATAATGCTCAGGTAACATAATATACACCTGGTTATATGCCATATGCATTCATTCTCCTATTATCTACAGATATTTCATGATCATTCCACACCTATAATGCTCAGGTAACATAATATACACCTGGTTATATGCCATATACGTTCATTCTCCTATTATCTATAGATATTTCATGATCATTCCACACCTATAATGCTCAGGTAACATAATATACACCTGGTTATATGCCATATGCGTTAATTCTCCTATTATCTACATATATTTCATGATCATTCCACACCTATAATGCTCAGGTAACATAATATACACCTGGTTATATGCCATATGCATTCATTCTCCTATTATCTACATATATTTCATGATCATTCCACACCTATAATGCTCAGGTAACGTAATATACACCTGGTTATATGCCATATGCGTTCATTCTCCTATTATCTACAGATATTTCATGATCATTCCACACCTATAATGCTCAGGTAACGTAATATACACCTGGTTATATGCCATATGCGTTAATTCTCCTATTATCTACATATATTTCATGATCATTCCACACCTATAATGCTCAGGTAACATAATATACACCTGGTTATATGGCATATGCGTTCATTCTCCTATTATCTACATATATTTCATGATCATTCCACACCTATAATGCTCAGGTAACGTAATATACACCTGGTTATATGCCATATGCGTTCATTCTCCTATTATCTACATATATTTCATGATCATTCCACACCTATAATGCTCAGGTAACGTAATATACACCTGGTTATATGCCATATGCATTAATTCTCCTATTATCTACTGTCAGGGCCAGGCGGTCGGGCAGACCCAGGAGGTGGATCCACTGGGCCGAACTCTAAGATGGTGGTAAGGAGTCCGGTAGCTGAAGCACTATGGGCAGTAGAACAGTCCGTGCCAGTGAGTGTAACGAAGGAGTCCCTGGGACCGCGGAGTCACAGATGGTAGTCCGGGTGACGTAGCTCAGGTTCGGAAGCCGAGGTGATGTCAGGCGGGGTCCGGAACCTTTGGAGCGAGATGACGGGTCACCGCAGGGATCCGAGATGGTACGGACTGTCAGATGGCAGACGGACAGCGTGCGGGGTTCGGGATTCAGCAGGACCGGATGGCGAGGCAGGATCAGCTCTAGAAGAGAGATACGTGAGTATGGCAAGACGACACAAGGAGACCTGACTCCTAGCTTGGAAAACACGAAGATCAGGCCCCGCCCTCTTGGACAATACACCCCTATATACCCTGTACCTGTTCAGCCTCATTTCCTGTTAATGGACGCTGGCCCTTTAAGAAAGGGTCAGTGACCGCGCGCGCGCCCTAATGCGCATGCGCGCAGCCCGGGTGCCAGAAGCCAGGGAAGGAGGCTGAGAAGAGGACGCAGGGGAGCCGGCCAGGGCCTGGGAGGCCGTCGGGCGCCGCGATCGGAGACCAGGGGGCCTGGGAAGGACGGGCACCGGAGCCAAGGACCCGGGGAGCGTGGCAGGTGAGCCGGGGAGCGGGGCTGAGGACCCGGGGAGCGGAGCGGAGGACCCGGGGAGGGGAGCCAAGGACCCGGGGAGCGTGACAGTACCCCCCCCCCCACGCCCCCCTCCCCGCAACCGGGACATGAAGGCACGGATCAGAGGAGTGCCCACGTTCTCCCTGGGCTCCCAGGACCTATCCTCAGGACCATACCCCTCCCAGTCCACCAGGAAGAACTGTCGACCTCGTACGGTCTTCATGGCCACGATATCCCTTACCGCATAGATGTCGTCATCGGCAATAGGTGGAGGAGCCGGACTGGCAGCAGCGGAGAAGGGACCAAGGACAACCGGCTTGAGCAGGGAGACGTGGAATGAGTTGGGTATCCTCATCGTGGCCGGGAGCTGTAGCTTGTAGGAGACCTCATTGATCTTGGCGAGGACCTTAAACGGCCCGATGTAGCGAGGACCCAGCTTGTAGGAAGGTATCTTCAATCGGATGTACTGGGAAGCAAGCCAGACCAGGTCACCAGGAGAGAAACACGGAGGGTCCAGACGCCTCTTGTCAGCGTGTTTCTTCATCCGCTGGGAAGCGCGTCCAAGGGACGCCTTGACAGAGTCCCAAATGGTAGCGAAGTCACGGGCTACAGTATCAGCCGCAGGAACATCCGAAGAAGGGGATATAGGCAATGGAACGGAGGGCTGAAGTCCGTAAACGACATGGAAGGGAGATTTGGAGGACGACTCACTGATGTGGTGGTTATGTGAGAATTCAGCCCAAGGCAGAAGCGTGGACCAGTCGTCGTGATGGGTGTTGACATAGTGACGTAAGAAGGATGTCAAGATTTGATTGACCCTCTCCACTTGGCCATTAGACTGAGGATGGTATGCGGAAGAAAAGTCCAGAGTTACTCCCAGGTGTTTGCAGAGCGCCCTCCAGAAGCGGGAGGTGAACTGAGTTCCTCTGTCGGACACGATGTGGGATGGAAAGCCATGCAAGCGGAAGATGTGATGGATATAGGCTTCCGCGAGTTCCTGAGCAGAGGGCAGTCCAGCCATGGGGATGAAGTGGGCCATTTTGGAGAACCGGTCCACCACGACCCATATGACTGTGTGTCCAGAGGATAATGGCAAGTCCGTAATAAAGTCCATCGCAATGTGTTGCCAGGGAACTGAGGGTATAGGCAGAGGCAGAAGACGGCCATAGGGCAGGTGTTTGGGCGTCTTGTTTCTGGCACAAGAGGAGCAGGCAGAGACAAAAGCAGCGACGTCCTTGCGAAGGGATGGCCACCAGTAATGGCGTGCAATCGCACCCCATGTTCTCTTCTGGCCTGCATGACCGGCTGTTTTTGAGGCATGACCCCAGTGTAACACTTTTTGCCTGTCAGTCTCAGAGACATAGGTCTTTCCGGGCGGTATCTGGGCCAGGGTGACAGGGGCCACCGAAATGATCTTGCTAGGAGAGATGATGGGTTGGGTAGTCTCTTCCTCCTGTTCCATGGGCATGAAAGACCTAGACAAAGCATCAGCGCGTACGTTCTTGTCCGCGGGTCGGAAATGGAGCTGGAAGTCAAACCTGGCAAAGAATAGGGACCACCTGGCTTGCCGTGGGTTCAGTCGCTGAGCGGACCGCAGGTATTCCAGGTTCTTGTGGTCCGTGTAGATAATCACGGGGTACACTGCTCCTTCCAGGAGGTAGCGCCACTCCTCCAGAGCCAGTTTGACCGCCAATAGTTCTCGGTCACCGATGGTGTAATTGCGTTCAGGTGCTGAGAAGCTCTTGGAGAAGAAACCGCACGTCACCATCTTGCCGGAGGAGGACTTCTGCATGAGCACTGCTCCGGCTCCCGAGGAGGAGGCATCCACCTCCAAGGTGAACTGGCGGTTTAACTCCGGACGGTGGAGTACAGGCGCAGAGGCAAATGCTCGCTTCAGTGAGCAAAACGCGGCGTCGGCCGCAGGTGACCAGTCCTTTGGATTAGCCTCCTTTTTGGTCAAAGCGGAGAGAGGAGCAGTCAGGGCAGAGAAGTGAGGGATAAACTGGCGGTAGTAGTTGGCGAATCCCAGGAACCGTTGGATTGCCTTCAGTCCAGAAGGGGGAGGCCAGTTGAGTATGGAGGAGACCTTCTTTGGATCCATCTGCAGTCCAGTGCCCGAGATGATGTATCCCAGGAAAGGGAGAGAAGACTGCTCAAAGACACACTTCTCATATTTGGCGTAGAGACGATTCTCTCTCAGTCTTTGTAGAACCAGCTGTACGTTCTCTCTGTGGGTCTGGAGGTCCGGAGAGTAGATAAGGATGTCATCCAGATAAACTACTACACAGATGTAGAGAAGGTCCCGGAATATGTCGTTCACCAATTCTTGGAAGACTGCTGGTGCGTTACACAAGCCGAAGGGCATCACGCAGTATTCATAGTGCCCATCGCGAGTATTAAACGCGGTCTTCCATTCGTCCCCGGAGCGGATACGAACTAGGTTGTATGCACCCCGCAGATCCAGCTTGGTGAACACACGGGCTCCTCTGAGCCGGTCGAACAATTCGGGGATGAGCGGCAGAGGGTACTTGTTTTTGACGGTGATCTGATTCAGACCCCGGTAGTCGATGCATGGGCGTAGGTCACCCTCTTTCTTCTTAACGAAGAAGAAGCCCGCTCCCGCAGGAGAGGAGGATCTCCGGATGAATCCCTTTGCCAGGCTCTCTGTGATGTAGGTAGACATGGCCCTGGTTTCGGCGGGAGACAACGGATATATCCGTCCTCGAGGTGGTGTTGTTCCTGGGAGCAGGTCGATGGCACAATCGTAGGGACGGTGTGGCGGAAGTACCTCAGACTCCTTCTTGTCAAAAACGTCTGCGAAGGACCAATAGGCCGAGGGCAGTTCCGGTAGGTTCTCTGGAACCGGAGGTCGTCGGATGGGTTGTATGGATTTCAGAAACTTCTCATGACAAGCAGGGCCCCATCGGGTGATTTCGCCAGTACCCCAGCTGACTGATGGTTCGTGTGTCCGCAACCAGGGAAGTCCCAGCAGGATTTGATGGGACATGTGTGGTAGGACGTAGAGAGCGATGTTCTCGGTGTGCAGGGCACCGATACGCAGTTCGACCGGTCTGGTGACCCAGGAGATGGTATCAGAGAGGGGTCTCCCATCCACAGAGGCAATCACTAGGGGCTTCTCGAGTAGAGTAACAGGCAGCTGGTACTTGTCCACAGTGGCCTGCTGGATGAAATTGCCTGCTGCTCCAGAATCGAGGTATGCCTCAGCCGTGAAGCGCGTCTCTCCCGTAGACACTTGCACAGTCCACATAACCGGATCTGAGAGAGTCCCAGCACCTAGGGTGGCCTCTCCTACCAACCCTAGGCTTTGGAGTTTCCCGGCCTTTCTGGACAGGAGCGTAGGAGGTGTGTTCCCTCTCCGCAGTAAAAGCAGAGGCCCTTGGCGAGCCGCTCTGCTCGACGTTGTTCAGACTGTCGTACTCGGTCGATCTGCATGGGCTCGTGGACGGGAATCCCAGCTGTTGATGACTGAGGTACGGAGGGCTTCTGTGGAGGAGAAGAATGCCGTACCGGACGTCTCTCACGAGACAGCTCTTTGGAGCGCTCCTGAAAACGAATGTCCACTCGAGTTGCTAGGGCAATCAGGGCATCTAGGGTGGAGGGCACGTCACGACCCGCCAACTCATCTTTGATGCGACTCGAGAGTCCCTCCCAGAAGGCGGCTGTTAGGGCCTCATTATTCCACCCGAGTTCTGAAGCCAAAGTGCGGAAACGGATGGCGTATTGGCCCACCGTCAGTGTTCCTTGACGTAATCGGAGAAGAGATGAAGCAGACGCAGAGGCGCGTCCCGGCTCGTCAAAGGTGCTGCGAAAGGCCTGCAGGAACTCTTGAAGATCCTTGGTCATAGGATCCTCCTTCTCCCACAACGGGTTCATCCACGCCAGTGCCTCGCCCTCCAGGTGAGACATGATGAAGGCGACCTTGGCTTGGTCGGAGGCAAACAGATGTGGCAGCTGCGTGAAATGGAGGGAGCATTGGTTTATAAACCCCCTGCAGGTCTTGGGATCTCCGGCGTACCGGGGTGGTGAGGCCAAACGCAGTCGGGAAGCATCCGAAGAGGCAGCCACGGGAGCGGGGGACGTGGCTTGACTAGTGGCGGCTTTGGATGTTGAAGACGTGACTGCCGCTTGTAGCGTGGTCAGGCGAGTGTCCACGGACGTCATAAAGTTCAGCATGCGGGTCTGGACTTCACGCTGGCGTTGGAGTTCCTCTTGCAAGGCCGCTAGTGCTGCAGCGGGATCCATGGCCTGATCTTACTGTCAGGGCCAGGCGGTCGGGCAGACCCAGGAGGTGGATCCACTGGGCCGAACTCTAAGATGGTGGTAAGGAGTCCGGTAGCTGAAGCACTATGGGCAGTAGAACAGTCCGTGCCAGTGAGTGTAACGAAGGAGTCCCTGGGACCGCGGAGTCACAGATGGTAGTCCGGGTGACGTAGCTCAGGTTCGGAAGCCGAGGTGATGTCAGGCGGGGTCCGGAACCTTTGGAGCGAGATGACGGGTCACCGCATGGATCCGAGATGGTACGGACTGTCAGATGGCAGACGGACAGCGTGCGGGGTTCGGGATTCAGCAGGACCGGATGGCGAGGCAGGATCAGCTCTAGAAGAGAGATACGTGAGTATGGCAAGACGACACAAGGAGACCTGACTCCTAGCTTGGAAAACACGAAGATCAGGCCCCGCCCTCTTGGACAATACACCCCTATATACCCTGTACCTGTTCAGCCTCATTTCCTGTTAATGGACGCTGGCCCTTTAAGAAAGGGTCAGTGACCGCGCGCGCGCCCTAATGCGCATGCGCGCAGCCCGGGTGCCAGAAGCCAGGGAAGGAGGCTGAGAAGAGGACGCAGGGGAGCCGGCCAGGGCCTGGGAGGCCGTCGGGCGCCGCGATCGGAGACCAGGGGGCCTGGGAAGGACGGGCACCGGAGCCAAGGACCCGGGGAGCGTGGCAGGTGAGCCGGGGAGCGGGGCTGAGGACCCGGGGAGCGGAGCGGAGGACCCGGGGAGGGGAGCCAAGGACCCGGGGAGCGTGACATCTACAGATATTTCATGATCATGCCACACCTATAATGCTCAGGTAACGTAATATACACCTGGTTATATGCCATATGCATTAATTCTCCTATTATCTACAGATATTTCATGATCATTCCACACCTATAATTCTCAGGTAACGTAATATACACCTGGTTATATGGCATATGCATTCATTTTCCTATTATCTACATATATTTTATGATCATTCCCCACCTATAATGCTCAGGTAACATAATATACACCTGGTTATATGCCATATGCGTTCATTCTATTATTATCTACAGATATTTCATGATCATTCCACACCTATAATGCTCAGGTAACATAATATACACCTGGTTATATGCCATATGCGTTCATTCTCCTATTATCTACATATATTTCATGATCATTCCACACCTATAATGCTCAGGTAAATAATATACACCTGGTTATATGCCATATGCGTTCATTCTATTATTATCTACATATATTTCATGATCATTCCACACCTATAATGCTCAGGTAACATAATATACACCTGGTTATATGCCATATGCGTTCATTCTCCTATTATCTACATATATTTTATGATCATTCCACACCTATAATGCTCAGGTAACATAATATACACCTGGTTATATGCCATATGCGTTCATTCTCCTATTATCTACATATATTTCATGATCATTCCACACCTATAATGCTCAGGTAACATAATATACACCTGGTTATATGGCATATGCGTTCATTCTCCTATTATCTACATATATTTCATGATCATTCCACACCTATAATGCTCAGGTAACGTAATATATACCTGGTTATATGCCATATGCGTTCATTCTCCTATTATCTACAGATATTTCATGATCATTCCACACCTATAATGCTCAGGTAACATAATATACACCTGGTTATATGCCATATGCATTCATTCTCCTATTATCTACAGATATTTCATGATCATTCCACACCTATAATGCTCAGGTAACGTAATATACACCTGGTTATATGGCATATGCATTCATTTTCCTATTATCTACATATATTTTATGATCATTCCATAGCTATAATGCTCAGGTAACATAATATACACCTGGTTATATGACATATGCGTTCATTCTCCTATTATCTACAGATATTTCATGTTCATTCCACACCTATAATGCTCAGGTAGCGTAATATACACCTAGTTATATGCCATATGCGTTCATTCTCCTATTATCTACAGATATTTCATGATCATTCCACACCTATAATGCTCAGGTAACATAATATACACCTGGTTATATGGCATATGCATTCATTCTCCTATTATCTACAGATATTTCATGATCATTCCACACCTATAATGCACAGGTAACATAATATACACCTGGTTATATGCCATATGCATTCATTTTACTATTATCTACAGATATTTCCTGATCATTCCACACCTATAATGCTCAGGTAACGTAATATACAAGTGGTTATATGGCATATGCATTCATTCTCCTATTATCTACAGATATTTCATGATCATTCCACACCTATAATGCTCAGGTAACATAATATACACCTGGTTATATGCCATATGCATTCATTCTCCTATTATCTACAGATATTTCATGATCATTCCACACCTATAATGCACAGGTAACATAATATACACCTGGTTATATGGCATATGCATTCATTTTCCTATTATCTACAGATATTTCATGGTCATTCCACACCTATAATGCTCAGGTAACATAATATACACCTGGTTATATGCCATATGTGTTCATTCTCTTATTATCTATAGATATTTCATGATCATTCCACACCTATAATGCTCAGGTAACGTAATATACACCTGGTTATATGGCATATGCATTCATTTTCCTATTATCTACATATATTTTATGATCATTCCCCACCTATAATGCTCAGGTAACATAATATACACCTGGTTATATGCCATATGCGTTCATTCTCCTATTATCTACATATATTTCATGATCATTCCACACCTATAATGCTCAGGTAACATAATATACACTTGGTTATATGGCATATGCGTTCATTCTATTATTATCTACATATATTTCATGATCATTCCACACCTATAATGCTCAGGTAACATAATATACACCTGGTTATATGCCATATGCGTTCATTCTCCTATTATCTACATATATTTCATGATCATTCCACACCTATAATGCTCAGGTAACATAATATACACCTGGTTATATGGCATATGCGTTCATTCTCCTATTATCTACATATATTTCATGATCATTCCACACCTATAATGCTCAGGTAACGTAATATATACCTGGTTATATGCCATATGCGTTCATTCTCCTATTATCTACAGATATTTCATGATCATTCCACACCTATAATGCTCAGGTAACATAATATACACCTGGTTATATGCCATATGCATTCATTCTCCTATTATCTACAGATATTTCATGATCATTCCACACCTATAATGCTCAGGTAACGTAATATACACCTGGTTATATGGCATATGCATTCATTCTCCTATTATCTACAGATATTTCATGTTCATTCCACACCTATAATGCTCAGGTAACATAATATACACCTGGTTATATGCCATATGCGTTCATTCTCCTATTATCTATAGATATTTCATGTTCATTCCACACCTATAATGCTCAGGTAACATAATATACACCTGGTTATATGCCATATGCGTTCATTCTCCTATTATCTACAGATATTTCATGTTCATTCCACACCTATAATGCTCAGGTAACATAATATACACCTGGTTATATGCCATATGCGTTCATTCTCCTATTATCTATAGATATTTCATGATCATTCCACACCTATAATGCTCAGATAACATAATATACACCTGGTTATATGCCATATGCATTCATTCTCGTATTATCTACAGATATTTCATGATCATTCCACACCTATAATGCTCAGGTAACATAATATACACCTGGTTATATGCCATATGCGTTCATTCTCCTATTATCTATAGATATTTCATGATCATTCCACACCTATAATGCTCAGGTAACATAATATACACCTGGTTATATGGCATATGCATTCATTTTCCTATTATCTACAGATATTTCATGGTCATTCCACACCTATAATGCTCAGGTAACATAATATACACCTGGTTATATGGCATATGCGTTCATTCTCCTATTATCTACATATATTTCATGTTCATTCCACACCTATAATGCTCAGGTAACATAATATACACCTGGTTATATGCCATATGCGTTCATTCTCCTATTATCTATAGATATTTCATGTTCATTCCACACCTATAATGCTCAGGTAACATAATATACACCTGGTTATATGCCATATGCGTTCATTCTCCTATTATCTACAGATATTTCATGTTCATTCCACACCTATAATGCTCAGGTAACATAATATACACCTGGTTATATGCCATATGCGTTCATTCTCCTATTATCTATAGATATTTCATGATCATTCCACACCTATAATGCTCAGATAACATAATATACACCTGGTTATATGCCATATGCATTCATTCTCGTATTATCTACAGATATTTCATGATCATTCCACACCTATAATGCTCAGGTAACATAATATACACCTGGTTATATGCCATATGCATTCATTCTCCTATTATCTATAGATATTTCATGATCATTCCACACCTATAATGCTCAGGTAACATAATATACACCTGGTTATATGGCATATGCGTTCATTCTCCTATTATCTACATATATTTCATGATCATTCCACACCTATAATGCTCAGGTAACATAATATACACCTGGTTATATGCCATATGCGTTCATTCTCCTATTATCTACAGATATTTCATGATCATTCCACACCTATAATGCTCAGGTAACATAATATACACCTGGTTATATGGCATATGCGTTCATTCTCCTATTATCTACATATATTTCATGATCATTCCACACCTATAATGCTCAGGTAACATAATATACACCTGGTTATATGCCATATGTGTTCATTTTCCTATTATCTACAGATATTTCATAATCATTCCACACCTATAATGCTCAGGTAACATAATATACACCTGGTTATATGCCATATGCATTCATTCTCGTATTATCTACAGATATTTCATGATCATTCCACACCTATAATGCTCAGGTAACATAATATACACCTGGTTATATGGCATATGCGTTCATTCTCCTATTATCTACATATATTTCATGATCATTCCACACCTATAATGCTCAGGTAACATAATATACACCTGGTTATATGCCATATGCGTTCATTCTCCTATTATCTACAGATATTTCATGATCATTCCACACCTATAATGCTCAGGTAACATAATATACACCTGGTTATATGCCATATGCATTCATTCTCGTATTATCTACAGATATTTCATGATCATTCCACACCTATAATGCTCAGGTAACATAATATACACCTGGTTATATGCCATATGCATTCATTCTCGTATTATCTACAGATATTTCATGTTCATTCCACACCTATAATGCTCAGGTAACATAATATACACCTGGTTATATGGCATATGCATTCATTTTCCTATTATCTACAGATATTTCATGGTCATTCCACACCTATAATGCTCAGGTAACATAATATACACCTGGTTATATGCCATATGCGTTCATTCTCCTATTATCTATAGATATTTCATGATCATTCCACACCTATAATGCTCAGATAACATAATATACACCTGGTTATATGCCATATGCATTCATTCTCGTATTATCTACAGATATTTCATGATCATTCCACACCTATAATGCTCAGGTAACATAATATACACCTGGTTATATGCCATATGCGTTCATTCTCCTATTATCTATAGATATTTCATGATCATTCCACACCTATAATGCTCAGGTAACATAATATACACCTGGTTATATGGCATATGCATTCATTTTCCTATTATCTACAGATATTTCATGGTCATTCCACACCTATAATGCTCAGGTAACATAATATACACCTGGTTATATGGCATATGCGTTCATTCTCCTATTATCTACATATATTTCATGATCATTCCACACCTATAATGCTCAGGTAACATAATATACACCTGGTTATATGCCATATGCATTCATTCTCCTATTATCTACATATATTTCATGATCATTCCACACCTATAATGCTCAGGTAACATAATATACACCTGGTTATATGCCATATGCATTCATTCTCCTATTATCTACAGATATTTCATGATCATTCCACACCTATAATGCTCAGGTAACATAATATACCCCTGGTTATATGGCATATGCATTCATTCTCCTATTATCTACATATATTTCATGATCATTCCACACCTATAATGCTCAGGTAACATAATATACCCCTGGTTATATGGCATATGTGTTCATTCTCCTATTATCTACATATATTTCATGATCATTCCACACCTATAATGCTCAGGTAACATAATATACACCTGGTTATATGCCATATGCATTCATTCTCCTATTATCTACATATATTTCATGATCATTCCACACCTATAATGCTCAGGTAACATAATATACCCCTGGTTATATGGCATATGTGTTCATTCTCCTATTATCTACATATATTTCATGATCATTCCACACCTATAATGCTCAGGTAACATAATATACACCTGGTTATATGCCATATGCATTCATTCTCCTATTATCTACATATATTTCATGATCATTCCACACCTATAATGCTCAGGTAACATAATATACCCCTGGTTATATGGCATATGTGTTCATTCTCCTATTATCTACAGATATTTCCTGATCATTCCACACCTATAATGCTTATATATAATGTTCATTCCATGTTAAAAAAGTTATTATCTTCATTCTTTTTATTTATTCCTTTTCATCATTCTTTTTAGTATGTCCCGATTTTCACCAATATTTCATTATATATCTGGGATTTATTTTTTTGCCACTTGTCTCCATCCACAGAATTACACAATAGTGAGGAAGACACCAGGGGACTGTGTGACTCCCCTCATCCATCTCCAGGAGTCAGGAGGGCGGAGCCAGAGCCCCATCACAGCCCCTCCCCCGATACATGAGAGGAGCAAGAAGAAGATCCTAGAGCTCAGCAACAAGATGATTGAGCTGCTGACCGGAGAGGTGACTGCTGGGATATTATACAGGAAGCACTGGAGGATTCTGGGTGATGAGCGTAGAGGTGACTGCTGGGACATTATACAGGAAGCACTGGAGGATTCTGGATGATGACCGGAGAGGTGACTGCTGGGACATTATACAGGAAGCACTGGAGGATTCTGGGTGATGAGCGTAGAGGTGACTGCTGGGATATTATACAGGAAGCACTGGAGGATTCTGGGTGACTAGGGGAGAGGTGACTGCTGGGACATTATACAGGAAGCACTGGAGGATTCTGGGTGACTAGGGGAGAGGTGACTGCTGGGATATTATACAGGAAGCACTGGAGGATTCTGGGTGACTAGGGGAGAGGTGACTGCTGGGACATTATACAGGAAGCACTGGAGGATTCTGGGTGATGACCGGAGAGGTGACTGCTGGGACATGATACTAGTGATGTCTTGGTCGCAAACGATCCGACACAAAGATCCTGCTCTCTGCTGTGACCGACAGGAGGCAGATCACCAGTGAGAGCCACTAAAATCTCTAAACGGCTCTTTTTGCTGCTGAAACCCCACCCACCAGCTGTTAAACTCTGCATGCTCAACAATCTAATTGGTTCCTCTTAAGTGGGCGGGGTTTCACCGCGGGTGGGCGGGGGTTCATCGGCGTTAGTATAATCTTAAATGTGTTCACCCGGGGTGAACACATATTTAAAAGGGAGCCAAGAACAAACTGAATGAGCCGGCTCTTTTTGGTGGGCGGAGCCATGGGAACCGGATCACCAAAAAGAGCCAGACTGCCCATTACTACATGATACATGAAGCACTGGAGGATTCTGGGTGATGAGGGGAGAGGTGACTGCTGGGACATTATACAGGAAGCACTGGAGGATTCTGGGTGATGAGCGGAGAGGTGACTGCTGGGACATTATACAGGAAGCACTGGAGGATTCTGGGTGATGAGGGGAGAGGTGACTGCTGGGACATTATACAGGAAGCACTGGAGGATTCTGGGTGATGAGGGGAGAGGTGACTGCTGGGACATTATACAGGAAGCACTGGAGGATTCTGGGGGATGAGGGGAGAGGTGACTGCTGGGACATTATACAGGAAGCACTGGAGGATTCTGGGTGATGAGGGGAGAGGTGACTGCTGGGACATTATACAGGAGGCACTGGAGGATTCTGGGTGATGAGGGGAGAGGTGACTGCTGGGACATTATACAGGAAGCACTGGAGGATTCTGGGTGATGAGGGGAGAGGTGACTGCTGGGACATTATACAGGGAGCACTGGAGGATTCTGGGTGATGAGGGGAGAGGTGACTGCTGGGACATTATACAGGAAGTACTGGAGGATTCTGGGTGATGAGGGGAGAGGTGACTGCTGGGACATTATACAGGAGGCACTGGAGGATTCTGGGTGATGAGAGGAGAGGTGACTGCTGGGACATTATACAGGAGGCACTGGAGGATTCTGGGTGATGAGGGGGGAGGTGACTGCTGGGACATTATACAGGAAGCACTGGAGGATTCTGGGTGATGTCGGTGTCGTTGTTGTCAGGTTCCTATAAGGTGTCAGGACGTCGCTGTCTTTCTCTCCATGGAGGAGTGGGAGTTTCTGGAAGGACACAAGGAGCGGTACGAGGAGGTGATGATGGAGGAGCAGCGGTCGGTGACATCAGGTGAGGGGCGCGGCTTCTTGTTGGCTCCGGTTGATGTGATGACGTCTCTGACGCGTCGTTGTATTTTACGATCATTAGATACAAGAATGTTTAATTTTCTGATTGTGGAATTTATTTATTTTTTTTTTAATCAGATCCTTTTAATTGAACATAAAACAGTCGGTACAGAGTAAACAATAATATACATTTTATCGCACTTAATGGCACAATATTATTCCGCAGTGCGGATCCATCCTCTGTATACATTGGTGTCACATTCTGATTTTCATAAAAGAAACCATAAAACAACAAAACTTTACAAATGAAAGAAAATTAAAATGAAAGTTTACACAGCACATCTGTCCAGCTGAAAATGATTTGAGTCTCGTCACTTTATAGCAGATCTCCCGTCATGTCCTCTCCCCTCTCCCTCGACTGATCATCGCATCGATCCCCTCTGGCCTCTCCCCACAACACTCTCCAAGGTGTTTTCACTATTTTAAAAAAAAAAAAAAAAAAACCCCCAAAAACGGCCCACAGCCTGTGTTGCATAGACAGTAACTCCCTGGTGTTTTCAAGCCCTATGGGGAGGTGGGCAATTAACCCCTTCACGACCTTTGACGGATATATCAGTAATGGTGCCCTGGTACTTAAAGAGTCATGACGGATATATCCGTCATGGTGAAATCGCGGCACTGTGGTCCCGGTAATGGCGATCGCTGGAATTTTCCAGCGTATACTAGAAGGAGGGGACCTCTGCTTCACCTCCTGAGGGGTGGCGTCTCCATCCCTGACCTACGGTGCCTGTGATTTTCTGATTTGTGACAGTGAGACAATCACAGGCATTGTAATGTTTCAGCTAATGAAAATGGCTGAAACATTGTAATCCAGTCCTGATCAGTGCTTCTATAGCACTGATCATTGGCTGGAGATGGGTGACCTTTGTTACACCCTCCCCCCAGCTCTGATTGGAGAGATCAGCCTTGTGACCGATCTCTCCAATCACCGTGGATCTGGGGCCGGTGACTTATAGGTGACCACTCCCATCAGTTTCACTCCATCCGTGGAAGCTGAGGAGAGTGATCCCTGCAAGTGCCATTAGGTAAGTGCCCCTGATCCACCGCTGACCCTGATCAGCCCTCCGCTGCTGCCCCTGATTAGCTGCTGCCGCCGCCACAGCGGCAGTCGCTGACCCTGCCTTCGATCCGCCACCGCTTCTGCTTCTGATGCGCCGCCGCCCTCCTCCATCTGCTGCCCCATCTCCATCCGCCACTGCTCTCCCTCATCAGCCACTGCCCCCCTCCATTCGCTACCCGCCCTCCCCATCAGCCGCTGCCCCCATGCCCGCTATCTCCCACCTCTCACCCTCCTGCATCTGCTGTGATCCTGCTTCCTAGATCCATCCTGTAAGGTAGCTATCCCCAATCTCACCTTCCAGACAATTTTGCTTTCAAAAATTCAAATGACACTCCTTCCCTTCCAAGACCTGCTGTGCGCCCAAACAATTGATTTCCACCACATATGAGGTACCTGCGTGCTCAGAAGAAATTGCAATATTTGAGGCTAAATTAACTTTTTTTTTTTTGCAAAAAGTAAAATGTTAATTTTTTCCTTCCACATTGCTTTAGTTCCTGTGAAGCACCTGAAGGGTTAATAATCTTCTTGAATGTGGTTTTGAGTAGCCTGAGGGGTGCTGTTTTTGGAATGGTGTCACTTTTTGGTGTTTTGTGTCATGTAGACATGTGGGAAATGTTATTTATTAATTATTTTGTGTCATATGTCTCGCTGGTTTAAGAGCATAAAAATTCAAACTATGAAAACTGCATAATTTTCAAAATTTTCGCCAAATTTCAGATTTTTTTTCACAAATAAACACAAAAATATTGTCTTAAATTTACCACTAACATGAAGCCCAATATGTCACGAAAAAACAATTCACTGGGATCCGTTGAAGCGTTCCAGAGCTATAACCTCATAAAGTGACACTGTTCAAAATTGCAAAAAATGGCCTGGTCTTTAGGGTCAAAATAGGCTGGGGGCTGAAGGGGTTAATGGTATTGTCTACTGTGTGCCTGGAAGGATTTTTTTCTGTCCACACTACAAAATGGGGGTGAAACCTATGTCTGGTGGGTAGTGCCAGGATTCTGTGACCAAGAGGGCTAGACCGGTCACTGTAGCATGTAGAGGGGGCAACTGATGTTATTGTACTGCTGTGTCCCTGGAAGGATTTTTTACTTTTCCAGACTACTACATAGGTCTTATGTCTTGTCTGTACTGGCAGTGGTATGGGAGCACCAGCCCTACACCTGTCTCTCATCCACCTCTATATTTCTTCTGTCAATAGCCTAGGAAGCTAATGGCTATGTCAAAACAGTGGTGCTGGAAAACATAACAGCAAATGTTTGTGCTGTTTTGGAATCTTACATTTGGCCTCCCATTGAATCCAATGAGATTCGGAAAAGTTCAATAAAGGTTCGCGAGCGCACCCCTGGCTCGGCGAGCCAAGCCACAGGAGGTTTGCTCATCTCTACTGGGGCACAATCTACGGGCACTACAATGTACTGGACACGTCAAGGGCTTATTGCAATTTTTGATTCTGCAACATTCACTGTTTATCTTCATGGGTATTTTCCAGTGACTAATTTGTCGTTAGACCCATAAATGAATTCCTAGAGAGGTGTAATTTTCAAACGTTGGTCACTTAAGGGGGTTTCTTCTGTTTTGGCACTTAAGGACTCTGAAAATGGAATCTATAAACTATTCTTGGAAAATATATGCTCCAAAAATCAAATTGCACTCCTTCCCCTCCGAGTCCTGTGATGCGGCCAAACAATACAGTCAAGTGTGGTATTACCAAATTCAGGAGAAATTGTGTAACACTCTATGTGGCCGCTTTTTTTTTTTTTATTTATTTTTTTTAGCCAATTTCCCCTGTGAAAATTGTAAATCTGGGGTTAAAACATTTTAATGGTAAAAATGTAATTATTTTTTTTAACCGCCCAATAGTATAAAATATTGTGACACATCTCTGGTGTCAATATGCTCGCTGCACCCCTTGATAAATTATTTGAGGGGTGCAGATTGCAAAATGGGGTTACTTGTGGGGGGTTTCTGCTGTTCTAACACCTCAGAGGCTCTGCCAACGTAGCATGGCACCTGCAAGCCATTATAACTAAATCTGCATTCCAGTATGGCGCTTCTTCCTTTCTTCACTTTGTACTGCTCCTCAAAAGTACTTATGACCACATATGGGTATCAACGTACTTGGAAGAAATTGCACAACAAGTTGTATGGTTCATTATCTCCTGTTACCCTAGTTAATTTCAAAAATCTGGGGTTGAAGCAACATTTTTGTGGTTTAAAAATTTTATTTTTTCATGGCTCAACGTTATAAAATTTTGTGATGCCCTTTGGGTTCCAAGTGTTCACCAACCATCTAGATAAATTCCTTGAGGGTCTAGTTTCCAAAATGGGGTTACTTGTGGGAGATTTCCACTGTTTAGGCACTCGCAAACCATTCCAACTAAATCTGCACTCCAATATGACGCTCTTTCCTTTCTTCACTTTGCACTATGCCTCAGGCCTGCAAAACACATCCGTTTAAAACGTGCGTGTTTGGTCCGTTTCCGTACATACCGGAGATACGACCAAACGTGCACATATGTTTTTTTATGTTTAAAGGCACACGTGCGTGTTATTTGATCTTCCGTGTGTTCGTGTGCGTCCCACGTTTTTTGCTCCGTTTGGCACGGAAGCATGTTCGTTTTTGGGACGGAGCACGGACATAATGTTAGCCTATGGGAGTCCAAATAAAACGTTCCTTGCACGGATGTGTGGTTATGTTGTCCGTGAGAAATGTCCGTGTGTGATGCAAAATGTCGTTACTACATGTCGGAAGACAGAGTAGCGGGATGAGAATGAACTCGGGTGAACTTCACCCGACTTCATTGTCATGCCGCGGCTCTGTCTGTGTGCCGTGTACTGATTAGCGGTCACCTGTGAAGGATTCACCGGTGACCAATAATCCCCCGAGTGACTGAAGTGTCCCCCCCTCTCTCATACTCACTGATCCCCGATCACCGGCGCTGCACGGCGTTCACACTGCTCCGGCGGCTTTTTCTAATTTGAAAAAGTCGACCGCTCATTAAACAATCTTGTATTCCCTGCTTTTCCCACCCACCGGCGCCTACGATTGGTTGCAGTGAGACACGCCCCCACGCTGAGTGACAGGTGTCTCACTGCACCCAATCACAGCAGCCGGTGGGCGTGTCACTATGGAGTATAGAAATAAATAAATAATTAAAAAAAACGACGTGCGGTCCCCCCAATTTTAATACCAGCCAGATAAAGCCATACGGCTGAAGGCTGGTATTCTCAGGATGGGGAGCTCCACGTTATGGGGAGCCCCCCAGCCTAACAATATCAGTCAGCAGCCGCCCAGAATTGCCGCATACATTATATGCGACAGTTCTGGGACTGTACCCGGCTCTTCCCGATTTGCCCTGGTGCGTTGGCAAATCAGGGTAATAAGGAGTTAATGGCAGCCCATAGCTGCCAATAAGTCCTAGATTAATCATGTCAGGCGTCTCCCGGAGATACCTTCCATGATTGATCTGTAAATTACAGTAAATAAACACACACACCTGAAAAATCTTTATTAGAAATAAAAAATACAAACACATTCCCTGGTTCACCAATTTAATCAGCCCGACAAAGCCCCCCATGTCCGGCGTAATCCAGGATGGTCCTGCGTCACTTCCAGCTCTGCTGCATGAAGGTGACTGGAGCAGCAGAAGACACCGCCGCTACTGTCATCTCCACGCAGCAAATGAAGGGAATAGCGCGATCATGGAAGGTATCTCGGGGAGATGCCTGACATGATTAATCTAGGACTTATTGGCAGCTATGGGCTGCCATTAACTCCTTATTACCCCGATTTGCCAACGCACCAGGGCCAATCGGGAAGAGTCGGGTACAGTCCCAGAACTGTCGCATCTAATGTATGCAGCAATTCTGGGCGTCTGCTGGCTGATATTGTTAGGCTGGGGGACTCCCCATAACGTGGGGCTCCTCATCCTGAGAATACCAGCCTGCAGCCGTATGGCTTTATCTGGCTGGTATTAAAATAGGGGGGGGCCGCACGCCGTTTTTTTAAATTATTTATTTATTTTACAGCACAGTATAGACACGCCCACCGGCTGCTGTGATTGGTTGTAGTGAGACACCTGTCACTCAGCGTGGGGGCGTGTCTCACTGCAACCAATCATATTTGCCGGTGGGTGGGGAAAGCAGGGAATACGAGATTGATTAATGAGCGGCCGGCTTTTTCAAAAGAGGAAAAGCCGCCAGAGTTTAGAGAACAGCCGTGCAGCGCCGCGCCGGTGATCGGGGAACGGTGAGTATGCGAGAGGGGTACTCCATTCAGTCACTCTGGTGATTAGCGGTCACCGGTGAGTCCTTCACCGGTGACTGCTAATCAGGATGCGACACAGACAGAGCCGCGGTATGAGGATGAAGTCTCAGAGTTCATTCTCAGCGCGCGACTCTGTCTGCTGTCAGCCGGCATGTATCAACGACCTTTAACATCACACACGGACATTTCACACGGACAACACACACACGTCAGTTAAGTTTCACACGCACACACGGCCATTCCACACGCACACGTGGTTACCATACGCCGGACACACAGCCACCACACGTACGTTATTTACGGACCAAAAAACGGATTACAGACATGTAAAACGACCCGTATTACACGTGCGTGGTTATCAAGGACGTGTGTTTTAGGCCTCAAAAGTAGTTTTCAACCACATATGGGGCATTGAAAATAATTTGCACAACAAATTGTATGGCTCATTATGTCATGTGACCTGATCCTTGTGAAAATGAAAGCTTTTGGGCTAAAACAATATTTTTTTTTTTTCATTTTCATAACTGAAAGCACCCGGAAGCACCCGGAGATTCAAGATGCTCACCAACAATCTAGATACATTTCTTGAGGAGTTTAGTTTCCAAAGTGGGGTCACTTGTGGGGGAACTACACTGTTTAGGCACATCAGGGGCTTTCTAAACTTAACATGACGTCTGCTAACGACGCCAGACAATTTTGCAGTTAAATGCCGCTCCTTCCCTTACAAACCCTGCCGTGCACCGAAAACAGTTGATTTCCACTACATATGAGGTATATACGTACTTAGGTGAAATTGCACCATAAATTGTATGTTGCATTTGCTCCTGTGACGCTTTTGAAAATAAAAGATTTGGGGTTAAAATAAAAATTTTATGGTAATACGGCTCAACATTATAAAATTCTGTGAAGCACCTGGGGGTTCAAGGTGCTCATCAAACAACAAACATTTAGATAAATTGTTTGAGGGGGTCTAGTTTCCAAAATGGGGTTACTTGTGGGGGAGCTCCACTGTTTAGGCACCTCATGGGGTTTTAGAATTCAAAAGTTAAATGGCGCTCCTTCCCTTCCGACCCCTGCGTGCACCCAAACATTAGATTTTCACCTCATATTGTTATGGCCGGGGATAGAAGCTATACGGGCCATATAGGACAACATACAGGAAGGGGAAAGGAATGCCATTATAGCTAGGGAAATGGGGAAGTGGTGAACCCTGACAACAACCTGCAGCTCACCCGCACTGCCCTCACAGATCCTATATAGGTTATTATTATTTATTATAGCGCCATTTATTCCATGGCACTTTACAAGTGAAAAGGGTGTACATAAAAACACGTAATGACCTTGTGGATGGGATTGATAGTGAAGTGTCAGTCTTTGCTGATGACACCAAACTATGTAGGATATGAAAAACTGACCTTGATAGTATAATATTACAAAAAGATCTGGATAAGATGTCAGAATGGGCAGATACTTGGCAAATGAGATTTAATGTTGATAAATGTAAAGTAATGCACCTAGGACGGAGTAATCCTATAGCTGCGTATACATTAACCCCTTCACGACCTTGGACGGATCTATCTGTCCAGGATCGTGTCCCGTTAAGCCCCGCCCCCTGCCGCGGGCAGGCGGCGTGGATCGGCACACATATCAGCTGTTTTCAACAGCTGACATGTGTGCCTGCTAGCCGCGGGTGGAATCGCTTCCACCCGCGGCCATTAACCCCTTAAATGTTGCTGCCAAAGTCTGGCAGCAAGATTTAAATGCGCGCGGCCATGTTTGTTACTTACCGCCGCCCCCACCGGAAGTCACGTGTGTTATCACGTGACTATCGGTGGTTGCCATCGTAGCACAGGGTCATGTGATGACGCCTGCTGCTACGATGTTTCACTTTCGTTTTCCCTCGGCCGAGAGCAGAGGGAAAACCAAAGTGACTGAATCTGCTGATTACAGAGGTATAGCTGTGATCAGCAGATAGCGATCAGCAATCGGATTGCTGATCGCTATAGCCCCCTAGGGGGACTAGTAAAATAAAAAAAAAGTAAAAAAAAAAGTTTTAAAAAAATAAAAAAAAACAAAAAACCTAAAAGTTCAAATCACCCCCCTTTCCCCCCATTGAAAATTAAAGGGTTAAAAAATAAATAAATATACACATATTTGGTATCGCCGCGTTCAGAAATGCCCGATCTATCAAAATATAAAATCAATTAATCTGATCGGTAAACGGCGTAGTGGCAAAAAAATTCCAAACGCCAAAATTACGTTTTTTGGTCGCCGCAAGTTTTACGCAAAATGCAATGACAGGCGATCAAAACGTAGCATCTGCGCAAAAATAGTACCATTTTATAAACGTCAGCTTGAGACGCAAAAAATAAGCCATCACTGAGCCATAGATCCTTAAAAATAAGAACGCTACGTGTTTCGGAAAATGGCGCAAAACGTGCGCCACTTTTATTGGACAAACTTGTGAATTTTTTTTAACCCCTTAGATACAAGTAAACCTATACATGTTTGGTGTCTACAAACTCGCACCGACCTGAGGCATCATACCCACACATCAGTTTTACCATATAGTGAACACGGTGAATAAAACATCCCAAAAACTATTGTGCGATCACACTTTTTTTGCAGTTTTTCCACACTTGGAATTTTTTTGCTGTTTTCCAGTACAATATATGGTAAAACCTATGGTTTCATTTAAAAGTACAACTCGTCCCGCAAAAAACAAGCCCTCATATGGCAAGATTGACAGAATAATAAAAAAGTTACGGCTCTCGGAAGAAAAGGAGCAAAAAACAAAAACGCAAAAACAGAAAGTGCCCGGGGCTGAAGGGGTTAAATGGAAGTAAACTCAGGACTACAGAACAGGAGAAGGACTTGGGTATTCTCATTACAAATAAGCTGAGCAGCAGCATCAATGTCAAGCAGCAGATGCTAAAGCAAACAAGATTCTAGGGTGTATAAAAAGAGAGATTAGATCCCGTGATCCCAACGTATTGTTACCCCTCTATAAATCACTTGTAAGGCCACATCTGGAAAATGGGATCCAGTTTTGGGCTTCACATTTTAAAAAGGACATTCAAAAGTTAGAGTCAGTTCAAAGGCGGGCAACTAGACTACTACAAGGAATGGAGGCCTCCTGTATGATGAGTAATGGAGGCCGCCCGTATGATGAGTAATGGAGGCCGCCCGTATGATGAGTAATGGAGGCCGCCCGTATGATGAGTAATGGAGGCCGCCCGTATGATGGGTAATGGAGGCCGCCCGTATGATGGGTAATGGAGGCCGCCCGTATGATGAGTAATGGAGGCCGCCCGTATGATGAGTAATGGAGGCCGCCCGTATGATGAGTAATGGAGGCCGCCCGTATGATGGGTAATGGAGGCCGCCCGTATGATGAGAGGTTGAAAAAGTTAGATATGTTTAGCTTAGAAAAAAGACGTCTCAGAGGAGATCTCATTTATATGTATAAATACATGTGTGGTCAATATAAAGGACTGGCACATGACTTATTTCTTCCAAAGACAATACTAAGGACCAGGGGCATTCACTGCGAGTGGAAGAAAAGCGATTCCGACAGCTAAATAGGAAAGGGTTCTTTACAGTTAGAGCGGTCAGACTGTGGAATGCGACCACAAGAGGTAGTAATGGCAGATACTAGAACAGCTTTTAAAAAAGGGCTGGATGATTTCCTCAGTACACAAAACATTGTTGGTTATAAATGACTTAGTGACCAAATGTAGAACTGGTGGAGGAAGGTTGAACTAGATGGACCGAGGGCTTTTTTTCAACCTAAGTAACTATGTACAGTGCTGGCCAAAAGTATTGGCACCCCTGCAATTCTGTCAGATAATACTGTTTCTTCCTGAAAATGATTGCAATCACACATTCTTTGGTATTATCTTCATTTATTTTGCTTGCACTGAAAAACACAAAAGAGAATGAAACAAAAATCAAATCATTGATCATTTCACACAAAACTCCAAAAATGGGTCAGACAAAAGTATTAGCACCCTTAGCCTAATACTTGGTTGCACAACCTTTAGCCAAAATAACTGCGAACAACCTCTTCCGCTAACCATCAATGAGTTTCTTACAATGCTCTGCAGGAATTTTAGACCATTCTTCTTTGGTAAACTGCTCCAGGTCCCTGAGATTTGAAGGATGCCTTCTCCAAACTGCCATTGTGAGATCTCTCCACAGGTGCTCTATGGGGTTCAGGTCTGGACTCATTGCTAGTCACTTTAGTAGTCTCCAGTGCTTTGTTTCAAACCATTT
Source organism: Anomaloglossus baeobatrachus (assembly GCF_048569485.1). Taxonomy (NCBI): domain Eukaryota; kingdom Metazoa; phylum Chordata; class Amphibia; order Anura; family Aromobatidae; genus Anomaloglossus; species Anomaloglossus baeobatrachus. The sequence continues at coordinate 968,047,203 of NC_134353.1, forward strand.
TCTAGTGGTTTTTGAAGTGTGCTTTGGGTCATTGTCCTGCTGGAAGACCCATGATCTCTGAGGGAGACCCAGCTTTCTCACACTGGGCCCTACGTTATGCTGCAAAATTTGTTGGTAGTCTTCAGACTTCATAATGCCATGCAAACGGTCAAGCAGTCCAGTGCCAGAGGCAGCAAAGCAACCCCAAAACATCAGGGAACCTCCACCATGTTTGACTGTAGGGACCGTGTTCTTTTCTTTGAATGCCTCTTTTTTTTCCTGTAAACTCTGTTGATGGCTTTTTCCAAAAAGCTCTACTTTTGACTCATCTGACCAGAGAACATTCTTCCAAAACGTTTTAGGCTTTCACAGGTAAGTTTTGGCAAACTCCAGCCTGGCTTTTTTATGTCTCGGGGTAAGAAGTGGGGTCTTCCTGGGTATCCTTCCATACAGTCCCTTTTCATTCAGATGCCTACGGATAGTACGGGTTGACACTGTTGTACCCTCGGACTGCAGGGCAGCTTCAACTTGTTTGGATATTAGTCGAGGTTCTTTATCCACCATCCGCACAATCTTGCGTTGAAATCTCTCATCAATTTTTCTTTTCCATCCACATCTAGGGAGGTTAGCCGCAGTGCCATGGGCTTTACACTTCTTGATGACACTGCGCACCGTAGACACAGGAACTTTCAGGTCTTTGGAGATGGACTTGTAGCCTTGAGATTGCTCATGCTTCCTCACAATTTGGAGTCTCAAGTCCTCAGACAGTTCTTTGGTCTCTTTCTTTTCTCCATGCTCAATGTGGTGCACACAAGGACACAGGACAAAGGTTGAGTCAACTTTAATCCATGTCACCTGCTGCAAGTGTGATTTATTATTGCCAGCACCTGTTAGGTGCCACAGGTAAGTTACAGGTGCTGTTAATTACACAAATTAGAGAAGCATCACATGATTTTTCAAACAGTGCCAATACTTTTGTCCACCCCCTTTTTTATGTTTGGTGTGGAATTATATCCAATTTGGCTTTATGACAATTTTTTTCCTTTTTTTCATTGAAGACAAATTAAATGAATATAATACCAAAGAATTTGTGATTGCAATCATTTTCAAGAAGAAACTGAGTATTATCTGACAGGATTGCAGGGGTGTCAATACATTTGGCCAGCACTGTAACTATGTAACGTACAACAATCATTAACAATACAAAACAGACTGGTACGGGAGGAGAGAGGACCCTCACAGTCTACAGGGAATAAGTGAGGGTACAATAGGTGAGGACAGAGCTGGTTGCGCGGTGGTGTACTGAACTATGGGTTATGGTAGGTTGTAGGCTTGTCGGAAGAGATGGGTCTTCAGGTTTCACCCCTGTCGCCGAGATGGAATACCTGGAGCTCTATTTTACCCTCGCAAATAGGCCCTAAGTAAGGATGAAGGGTATGAGTTCTTTGTCAACACCACTATCACTAAAGGAACACACAAGGGAACAATACAGGGCTAAAAGAACTGCAATCACTAGAGGCCTGGTAGGAAGCAAAAGACAAACACTTATCTGAGCTGCAGCAACCACAGGAGTCTGAAACAGAAAATGACTTTTCAACAGCTCAGTCAGGAACAAACTATAAACCTCACCCAAATATCCCCAGGGTAAGGTTTATAAAGGAATTAAGAGGCTGGCAACTGAGAGGAAAAAAAATGACAGTTTCCCAGGATCCTAAAGTCTGCTGCTGCATAAACCGGGAACTGTCAGATGATAACACGTGCTGCCAATCTCTGGAATTTTCTAACAGTCGCTGCCACTGAATTGTCAGCCGGCCGTGACGCATCTGTGACATATATGAAGTATCAGCGTACTCAGGAGAAATTGCACAATAAATTGTATGCTGCATTTTCTCTTGTTATCCTTGTGAAAATGCAAAATTTTGGGCTAAAGTAACATTTTTGTGGGGAAAATTTAAATGTTCATTTTTTCCTTCTTTAGTTCCTGTGAAGCACCTAAAGAGTTAATAAACTTCTTGGATGTGGTTTTGAGCACAGTGTGAGGGGCGCAGTTTTAGAATGGGGTCACTTTTGGGTATTTTCTGTCACCTAGGCCTCTCAAGGTCACTTGAAATGTGATGTGGTCCCTAAAAAAAAAAAAAATTGGTTTTGTAAATTTTGTTGCAAAAGTGAAAAATTGCTGATTAACCCCTTCACCCCCGGCCACTAAAACACCCTAATGACCGGGCCATTTTTTGCAATTCTGACCAGTGTCACTTTGACAGGTTATAACTCTGGAACGCTTCAACGGATCCTGGCGATTTTGAGATTGTTTTTTCGTGACATATTGTACTTCATGTCAGTGGTAAATTTAGGCCGATATTTTTTGCGTTTATTTGTGAAAATTTAGGAAATTGTGCGAAAATTTTGAAAATTTCGCAATTTTCAAACTTTGAAAATTTATGCCCATAAGGCCCCTTTCACACGTCAGTGATTCTGGGACGTTTGTGCTTTTTTTTTACACGTACCAGAATCACTGACATACGCAGACACATTATAATGAATGGGTCTGCTCACACGTCAGGGATTTTTCACTGCACGTGTCTCCGTGCAGCGTACCCGCGTGTGCGTGATTGCTGCACGGAGACATGTCCATTTTTTTCTGGCATCACTGATGTTCCACGGACCACGCAGTGGTGTGGTCCGTGAAACACGTGCCAGAAAAAAACGTGCTTTTAAAATAAAAAACATTTTAACTCACCCGGCGTCCAGCGATGTCCTCTGCAGCCCGTTCTCCCTGCTGCTTCTAAGCCGGCTGATTACTGTCGCGCATATTCATTATGCGCGACACAGCCGACCCGGAAGCAGCTGCTGCGGGGGTCACCGCCGGCCGGATGCTGCGTCGCGGGAGCGATCAGCACCATGGACAGCGGGAGCGGGCGCAGGTGAGTGAATCTCTAAGTGCAATCACGGGCCACGGAGAACGGAGCTCGGATTGCACTTAGACAACCCACGTGTGCCGAGATTCACGGCACACGCAGGGACATGTGCGTGTTTTACATGCCAGTGAAAAACGTCTGTGTTTTTCACTGACGTGTGAAACGGGCCTTAATCTGAGAGATATGTCACACAAAATAGTTACGAAATAACAACATTTCCCACTTGTCTACTTTACATCAGCGCAATTTTCTAAAGAAATTTTTTTTTTTCGTTAGGAAGTTAGAAGGGGTCAAAGTTCATCAGCAATTTCTAATTTTTCCAACATAATTTACAAAATAATTTTTTTAGGGACCACATCACATTTGAAGTGACTTTGAGAGGCCTAGGTGACAGAAAATACCCAAAAGTGACCCCATTCTAAAATCTGCACCTCTCACACTGCTCAAAACCACATCCAAGAAGTTTATTAACCCTTTAGGTGCTTCACAGGAACCAAAGCAATGTGGAAGGAAAAAATGAAAATTTTACTTTTTAACACAAAAATGTTACTTTAGCCATAAAATTTTCATTTTTACAAGGGAGAAAAGAGAAAGTGCACCCTACAATTTATTGTGCATTTTCTCCTGAGTACGCTGATACCCCATATGGGGTAAAAATCAATTGTTTGGGTGCACGGCAGAAGTCGAAAGGCAAGGAGCGCCATTTGAATTTTTGAACGCAAAATTAGCTGCACTCATTAGCGGACACCATGTCGGGTTTGAAGACCCTCTGAGGTGCCTAAACAATGGAGCTCCCCCACAAGTGACCCCATTTTGGAAACTAGAGCCCTCAAATAATTTTTCTAGATGTTTGGTGAGCACTTTGAACATCTGGGGGCTTCACAAAAGTTTATAAAGTTGAGCTGTGAAAATATTTTTTTTTTTTTTTTTACCACAATACTGTTGCTTCAACTGAGTAGCTTTTTTTTCCACAAGGGTATCAGGAAAAAATACACCATGAAATTTATAGTGCATTTTTTCCTGAGTACGACGATACCTCATATGTGGTGGAAAGTAATTGTTGGGGCACATGGCGGGGCTCAGAAGAGAAGGAGCACCATTTGACAGCAAAATTTGTTTGAATCATTAGCGGATACCATGTCACGTTTGGAGACCCCCTGGGGTGCGTAAACAGTGGAGCTCCCCCACAAGTGACCCCATTTTGGAAACTAGAGCCCTCAAGGAGTTTATCTAGATATTTGGTGAGCCCCAACGGGCTCCACAGAAGTCGATAATGTTGAGCCATGAATACAATTTTCTTTTGTTTTACCACAGAACCGTTACTTGAACCAGGTAGCTTTTTTTTCACAAGGGTATCAGGAAAAAATGCACCATAAAACGTATTGTGCAATTTCTCCTGAGTACGCAGATACCTCACATGTGGTGGTGTTAAAAAATACGTTTGACGTGACATATGCAAAGCCAGTATATTAATGATTGGAGCAAAATAGGTGCAAAAACATATATGGATTTATTCAGTAAAAGTCATTACAGAAAAGTTACTGTCTTGGCTTGAATTAATAGATAGGTAGATAGATAAGTAGAGAAAAAGAGTTCATTTATCTTACATAGCTGTGATGTTATGATAAGCCGTCCCTCTCTGGATCGTCTGGTTGAATGCTCCCATTCTACCTCTGAGTCCTCTTCTTCTCCTTCTCTGACCCTTTGAAGTGTGGTCTTCTTTTATAATTCAAACCCCACCCCCTGATTGTCCTTATCTCTTTACATGGTCTTACAAGATCTAACTATCTTTTTTTAGTTCTAGCTTATGTCATATCACGTGATTCATATTTTCGCAGAATAAGTGTCTTGCGCAGTGGAGACTTGTAAAACTAAACCCCTTTGACATAGAATGTAAAATATATAGAACCCTTTTGAAGCTCGCTGACCCTTGACCTTAGTGTAACAGTAAGAAGATTCTCAAAGCTAATTTCAGATCTTTGCACAAATTCCAATTAGAATATAGCACTCCGTTGTCAGCTAACTTGCTAACTTGATGAACAATGACAGATGGCTTGGTTCTACCATGTCAAAGACTTTGGTTAGAGATTTCAACTCACAGACTCTCTTAAAGGCATGGGCGAATTACACACATTAGATGAATGTATGTATTCAAGTTTATGAATCAAATCTCCATAAACTCACTATTTTACAGGTGGAAAGTAATTGTTGGGCGCATGGCGTGGCTCAGAAGAGAAGGGCACCATTTGACAGCAAAATTGGTTGGAATCATTAGCGGACGCCATGTCACGTTTTTAGACCCCCCCTATGGTGCCTAAACAGTGGAGCTCCCCCACAAATTACCCAATTTTGGAACTAGACCCCTCAAGGAATTTATCTAGATGTTTAGTGAGCCCCTTGTACCCCCAGGGGCTCCACTGAAAGTTGATAACGTTGAACCGTGAAAATTATTATTTTTTTTTTTAATTTTTGCAGCAACAAGGTAGCTTTTTTTTTTTTCTTTTTACAACGGTATCAGGAAAAAATGCACCATAAAACGTATCGTATAATTTTTCCCGAGTACGCAGATACAGTTAGGTCCAGAAATATTTGGACAGTGACACAATTTTCGCGAGTTGGGCTCTGCATGCCACAACAGAATTCAAGTGCAGATTGTAACGTTTAATTTGAAGGTTTGAACAAAAATATCTGATAGATATTGTAGGAATTGTCACATTTCTTTACAAACACTCCACATTTTAGGAGGTCAAAAGTAATTGGACAAATAAACCAAACCCAAACAAAATAATTTTATTTTCAATATTTTGTTGCGAATCCTTTGGAGGCAATCACTGCCTTAAGTCTGGAACCCATGGACATCACCAAACGCTGGGTTTCCTCCTTCTTAATGCTTTGCCAGGCCTTTACAGCCACAGCCTTCAGGTCTTGCTTGTTTGTGGGTCTTTCCGTCTTAAGTCTGGATTTGAGCAAGTGAAATGCATGCTCAATTGGGTTAAGATCTGGTGATTGACTTGGCCATTGCAGAATGTTCCACTTTTTTGCACTCATGAACTCCTGGGTAGCTTTGGCTGTATGCTTGGGGTCATTGTCCATCTGTACTATGAAGCGCCGTCCGATCAACTTTGCGGCATTTGGCTGAATCTGGGCTGAAAGTATATCCCGGTACACTTCAGAATTCATCCGGCTACTCTTGTCTGCTGTTATGTCATCAATAAACACAAGTGACCCAGTGCCATTGAAAGCCATGCATGCCCATGCCATCACGTTGCCTCCACCATGTTTTACAGAGGATGTGGTGTGCCTTGGATCATGTGCCGTTCCCTTTCTTCTCCAAACTTTTTTCTTCCCATCATTCTGGTACAGGTTGATCTTTGTCTCATCTGTCCATAGAATACTTTTCCAGAACTGAACTGGCTTCATGAGATGTTTTTCAGCAAATTTAACTCTGGCCTGTCTATTTTTGGAATTGATGAATGGTTTGCATCTAGATGTGAACCCTTTGTATTTACTTTCATGGAGTCTTCTCTTTACTGTTGACTTAGAGACAGATACACCTACTTCACTGAGAGTGTTCTGGACTTCAGTTGATGTTGTGAACGGGTTCTTCTTCACCAAAGAAAGTATGCGGCGATCATCCACCACTGTTGTCATCCGTGGACGCCCAGGCCTTTTTGAGTTCCCAAGCTCACCAGTCAATTCCTTTTTTCTCAGAATGTACCCGACTGTTGATTTTTCTACTCCAAGCATGTCTGCTATCTCTCTGATGGATTTTTTCTTTTTTTTCAGCCTCAGGATGTTCTGCTTCACCTCAATTGAGAGTTCCTTAGACCGCATGTTGTCTGGTCACAGCAACAGCTTCCAAATCCAAAACCACACACCTGTAATCAACCCCAGACCTTTGAACTACTTCATTGATTACAGGTTAACGAGGGAGACGCCTTCAGAGTTAATTGCAGCCCTTAGAGTCCTTTGTCCAATTACTTTTGGTCCCTTGAAAAAGAGGAGGCTATGCATTACAGAGCTATGATTCCTAAACCCTTTCTCTGATTTGGATGTGAAAACTCTCATATTGCAGCTGGGAGTGTGCACTTTCAGCCCATATTATATATATAATTGTATTTCTGAACATGTTTTTGTAAACAGCTAAAATAACAAAACTTGTGACACTGTCCAAATATTTCTGGACCTAACTGTACCTCATATGTGGTGGAAATCAATTGTTTGGGTGCATGGCGGGGCTCAGAAGACAAGGAACGCCATTTGACTTTTCAAACGCACAGACGCAGTGCACTGATCGGCTGCTGCAGGAGGCACGGTCGGATGAGATACTAAAAGCGCTGGGGATACGGAAAAAAAAAAAGTCACGCCAAAAATTGAGCAGGGATGCTGATCCGCGCTCAGCGGGACGCACGGACAGATGCGTTACTTTTTTTTTCTTTATCCCCGACACTTTTTGTATCGTATCAGTCCGTGCGTCCCGACGAGCGCAGATCAGGGATGCACATAACGGATCGGCATCCCTGCTCAATTTTTGGCGTGACAAAAAGCATCGGGGATACGGAAAAAAAAAGTCACGCCAAAAATTGAGCAGGGATGCCGATCCGTTATGTGCATTCCTGATCAGCGCTCGGCGGGACGCACAAACTGATGCGATACAAAAAGCGTCGGGGATACGGGAAAAAAAAGTCCCGCCGAAAACTGACCACGGATGCAGATACGTTATCTGCATCCCTGATCAGCGCTCGGCGGGACGCACGAGGTGTAAAAATGGACAGGGGATAGAGGAAAAAAAAGAAAAAAAAAAAGTTATACTCACAGTACCCAGAGGATTAGCAGGAGGAACAGCTTTACAGCAGCAGGCAGCAAGTTGGACAGCTCAGCAGAAGACCCAGGAAGAAGGACCCAGCGATGGAGGCAGATGTGATCGGCCGGTGAAGACAGGTAAGAGGACGTCGGGGGGACAGCAGAGGGGGATGGGGAGAGCAGAGGGGGAGGGGGAGAGCAGAGGAGGAGGGAGATACCGGAGGAGCTGCAGAATAGAGATCACGGGGGAGGCCGGCAGATCGGGATGTCGGGGGGCAGATCGGGATGTCGGGGGGCAGATTGGGATGTCGGGGGGGCAGATCGCAGGGGGGCACGGGCAGGGGCCATTACGGGAGCACGCAGGAGCAATCACGAGGGCGCAGGGGCTGCAAGGAGAGCAGAGGAGGAAGGAGATACCGGAGGAGCTGCAGAATAGAGATGTCGGGGGGGGGGGGGCAGATCGGGATGTCGGGGGGGCAGATCGGGATGTCGGGGGGGCAGATCGGGATGTCGGGGGGGCAGATCGGGATGTCGGGGGGGCAGATCGGGATGTCGGGGGGGCAGATCGCAGGGGGGCACGGGCAGGGGCCATTACGGGAGCGCGCAGGAGCAATCACAAGAGCGCGCAGGGGCTGCAAGGCGAGCAGAGGAGGAAGGAGATACCAGAGGAGCTGCAGAATAGAGATGTCGGGGGGGCAGATCGGGATGTCGGGGGGGCAGATCGGGATGTCGGGGGGCAGATCGCAGGGGGGCACGGGCAGGGGCCATTACGGGAGCGCGCAGGAGCAATCACAAGCGCGCAGGGGCTGCAAGGAGAGCAGAGGAGGAGGGAGATACCGGAGGAGCTGCAGAATAGAGATGGCGGGGGGCAGATCGGGATGTCGGGGGGGGGGGCAGATCGGGATGTCAGGGGGGCAGATCACAGGGGGGAACGAGCAGGGGCCATTACGGAAGCGCGCAGGAGCAATCACAAGAGCGCGCAGGGGCTGCAAGGTGAGCACAATACTCACCGCTCCTGCTCCGTGACAGCAGCGGCAGCAGCAGCGGTGGCGTGGTACCACTAGTACCAGCCAGTGCTGCACGCTGCAGACATGTTGGGGGAGGGTCCCCAGACCAGCACAGGCCTGGGGAGGGCGGCCACCGGCAGATCAGACCGCCCCACTGCACACTGATTGGAGCGATTGCGCGTCATAGCACGATCGCTCCAATCAGTGCTGCAGGGGCTGGGGGCGGCATGTTTGAGATCCACCTATGATCTGCTGTACCTGCTACAGCACATCATAGCCGGATCTCATAGTATCGCACTAATTCCGGCATTATTTTTACCGAAATCAGTGCGAAAGATGTGGTTGGCGGTTCAGATTTGAACAGCTAATCACATCGATCGTCGATGGGGGGTAGCGATGCCACCCCCCCTGGGGTGAAGCAAAGGTCCCCTGCTGTAAGAAACAGCAGGGGACATCATTTGAAAGCCGTTGCTATGGCCACGGCAATCAAATGAACTTATGCCGTAAAATTACGTCCCTGGTCGTTAAGTCACGTTAAAATAGGACGTAATTTTACTGCCCGCGGTCGTGAAGGGGTTAACTTTGACCCCTTCTGACTTCCTAACAAAAATTTTTTTTTCAAAAATTGCTTTGATGTAAAGTGGGAAATGTTCTTTAGTAGCTATTTTGTGTGACATAACTCTGGTTTAAGGGCAGAAGTCAAAGTTAGTAAATTGCGAATTTCTGATATTTTAACAAAAATATTGTCCTAAATTTACCACTATCATAAAGTTTAATATGTCACAAAAAAAACAAGTTAGAATCACCGGGATCCATTGAAGCTCCAGAGTTATAACTTCATAAAATGACACTGGTCAGAATTGCAAAAAATGTCAGAGTCATGAAGGTGACAATGGGCTGGGGGTGAAGGGGTTAATGGACCAGCGTGGCACAGCTGTATTTTGCTGTTCAGGAACTGCCGGCCCGGTGGTCGGTAACTACGACCGGGTTTTCTCATCACAGCTTGGAAGTGTTGTGATGGGAATAACCCCTTAACTCTATTGAATTGGTCGTCTTCCAAGGTGACACATTGGTTCCTTCTGTTCAGAATATGAGAAGTGAAAATCTATGTCGGGAACTGAGGAGAGTCGCCGAGCGGCACAAAGTACAGAAATGGGCGCGTTTTGTGGCGAGGCCCCGTTGCCATTGTTCATAGCCCCCGGTTAACGTCAGGGCTGTAGAGTCGGGAATACAATAAACCAACTCCTTAATTTTGCCAGGGACTGACTTCGACTCCAGCTCCAACTATTTCATATACACTGATAAGCAGGGCCGCCACTAGGAATTTCAGGGCCCCATACTGGCACAATTTCTGGGCCCCCTTGGGACTCCGCCCAGGCTCCACCCCAGCTCCGCCTCCAGCCCTCAAACCTCCTACAGTCTCACTGCCACTCTTGGAAAAACAAGTGTAATATATATATTTATTTATTAATAAAATGTCCCCCTCCTGAAATATATGTCCATTCCTTTGTATATATGTCCCCGTTAAGGTATATATATATATCCCCCTCCTGGGCACATTCTGGTATATACAGTGCCTTGCAAAAGTATGCGGCCCCTTTGAATTTTTCAACCTTTTCCCACATTTGAGGCTTCAAACATAAAGATAAAAATGTTAATGTTCTGGTGAAGAATCAACAACAAGTGACACAATTGTGAAGTTGAACGAAATGTATTGTTTATTTTAAACCTTTTTAAAAAATAAATAACTGAAAAGTGGGGCGTGCAATATTATTCATCCCCTTTAAGTATAATAATAATAACCCTCGAACTCTCCTTCTTTTGTCTCCCTTTTTTTTTTCCCCCTCTGGCTTGTTTCCCCCTCCTCTGGCTTTGGTTTCCCCCCTCCTCTGGTTTTGGTTTCCCCCCTCCTCTGGCTTTGGTTCCCCCCCATCCCCGGCTTAGAGCTGTTCTCATGTCAGGTTGTACTTCTGGAAGCTGGCCTCATTATCTGCCAAAGAAACAATAACTGTGAAACCTAATTTGAAAGTCATGGGTGCGGGAGAGAACAGAGGAAGGAAGGAACGAGAGAGACTTGTGTGTCTGTTCTGATCCATGATAAACTTGGAACAGGTCAACCCCTATTCATAACGACCAATTCAATAAAGATAAAGGGAACCTGTCCTTAGAGATAATGCTATTAACCTGCAGATATGAGATTAATCTGCGTTTCTCACCTGCCCATTGCCGGCAAAAATGCAGCGGGGAGAAAATGAACTTTATTCTCCCAGGCAGCATTTGGATTGCCAGATCACAGTAGATCATTATTTTGTCTATTCTTTCTAAATGTAGAAATACCTTTTTATGTTAAAGAAAAAAATAACATTCAGTCTATATTTCATCCTTCTAGGAAATCCTTGTGAGAATAACAGTTTGTCACTAAATTGTAAAAAAGAAGATATCGGGAGTCCCTCTAATGGAGAAAACCTCATTACCCTTCATGTACATCCTGGACTTAGTGAAGTATCATCATCATATAACCTCCCTACTCATGAGGAACCCTCTCCTGAGCAATATCAGAATAATACCACAATTCCACGTGACAAAGAGGACACAAGGTTTCAGTGTAACAAGCAACTTACTAAAAGCTCAAATTTTGCAACACAAAGAAAGCACAAAGAGAAGCCATACTCCTGTTCAGAATGTGGGAAATGCTTTAGAGAGAATTCAAAATTTGCTAGACATCAGAGAATTCACACAGGAGAGAAGCCGTATTCATGTTCAGAATGTGGGAAATGCTTTACAAATAAATCAAATCTTGTGACACACAAGCGAATTCACACAGGAGAGAGGCCGTATTCATGTTCAGAATGTGGGAAATCTTTTAAACATAAATCAAGTCTTGTGACACACGAGAGAAGTCACACAGGAGAGAAGCCATATTCATGTTCAGAATGTGGGAAATCTTTTAAACATAAAGCAAGTCTTGTGACACATGAGAGACGTCACACAGGAGAGCAGCCGTATTCATGTTCAGAATGTGGGAAATGTTTTACAGATAAATCAACTCTTGTGACACACAAGAAAATTCATACAGGAGAGAGGCCTTATTCATGTTCAGAATGTGGGAAATCTTTTAAACATAAAGCAAGTCTTGTGACACATGAGAGACGTCACACAGGAGAGAAGCCGTATTCATGTACAGAATGTGGGAAATATTTTATGTATAAATCACTTCTTAATAAACATCAAAGAATTCATACAGGGGAAAAACTATTTTCATGTTTGCAATGTGGAAAGTGCTTTCAAAATAATTATATTCTTCTTATACATCAGAGAATTCACACAGGAGAAAAGCCATATTCCTGTTCAGAATGTGAGAAATGCTTTGCAGATAAATCAAATTTTGTGAATCACAAGAGAATTCACACAGGAGAGAAGCCATATTCATGTTCAGAATGTGGGAAATCTTTTACAACTAAATCAGCTCTTGTGACACACGAGAGAAGTCACACAGGAGAGAAACCATATTCATGTTCAGAATGTGGGAAATCTTTTACAAGTAAATCAGGTCTTCTGATGCATGAGAAACTTCACACAGGAGAGAGGCCGTATTCATGTTCAGACTGTGGGAAATGTTTTATAAAGAAATCAATTCTTATGCAGCATAAGAGAAGTCACACAGAAGAAGAAAAGCCATATTCATGTTCACAATGTGAGAAATGCTTTACAGTGAAATCAAAACTTGTGAGACACGAGACAAGTCACACAGGAGAGCAGCCGTATTCATGTTCACACTGTCAGCAATGCTTTAAAGAGAAATCAAGTCTTGTGAGACATGAGAAGAGACACAGGAGAGATTAATGATCAGAATGGGGGAAATCTTTTATACAGTGTCTTGCGAAAGTATTTGGCTCCCTTGATTTTTTTTTTTCCAACCTTTTCCCACATTTCAGGCTTCAAACATAAAGATATTGTAAATGTAAATTTTATGGTGAAGAATCAACAAGTGGGACACAATTGTGAAGTAGAATGAAATTTATTACTTATTTTAAACTTTTTTAAAAAAATTGAAAATTGGGGTGTGCAATATTATTCAGCCCCTTTACTTTCAGTGCAGCAAACTCACTCCAGAAGTTCATTGAGGATCTCTAAATGATCCAATGATGTCCTAAATGACTGATGATGATAAATATAAGCCCCTGTGTGTAATCAAGTCTCCGTATAAATGCCCCTGCTCTGTGATAGTCTCAGTATTCTGTTTAAAGCACAGAGAGCATCATGAAGACCAAGGAACAGGCAGGTCCGTGACACTGTTGTGGAGAAGTTCAAAGCCGGATTTGGTTTCGTTCAACTTCACAATTGTGTCCCACTTGTTGTTGATTCTTCACCATAACATTAACATTTTTATCTTTATGTTTGAAGCCTGAAATGTGGGAAAAGGTTGGGGAAAAAAAATCAAGGGGGCTGAATACTTTTGCAAGCTACTGTACATAAATCCTGTCTTGTTAGACATGAAAAAAGCCATACAGTAAATTGTGGTTATGTTCTCTGTTTTATAGATTTTGATACAGTTCTAAGCTTAAATGAGTACACCCCTTTGATAAGTGAGATATTAATTAAAATCTTACCTAACACAATAATAATTGCCACAATGTTTACAGCACTGCATTTCACAAAACATTTTTTAATTAATAACATGAAAGTAAAGTTAATATAACTCCAATTACAGAATTTTCAGTTTTGCTCAAATTAGTTAATGCAAAAATAAAAGAGTACATCCCACATCAAAACTACTACATGTATTATTATGGATGGCCTCCATGATTTTTAAGAACAGCACTAAGTCTTCTAGGCCTGGAATGAACGAGTTGGCAGCATTACAACGTCCATCTTTTTTCCCTTCAAGAACGAGCTCTTTTAGAGCCTGGATGCCGGATGGAGAGTGAAGCGCAACTTGTCTCTTCACAATTCCCTATAGGTGTTTGGCGTCAGATCAGGAGACTGTTAGGAATATCAAGAGTTAAAAGTTTTAAGAAAATGTATTTTGAATGTTTATGCTTAGAACTTAGGATAGAGATGAGTAAGAATGTAAATTACGTCCTTGAATTTGTAGAAATGTATGATATCTGCACACCTGTGCCTTAGATAATGGATATGTAAACACATGCGCCTGTTCCAATTATTAAATTCCTTGCTCCAATTAGTAATTGCCTTATTCCAATTATTAAAGTCTGGAAAAGTTGCGTTCACACTTATAGGTTTTCACCAATAAGTAATGGACAGGTGTGCCTGAGTGTCTATTGTGCTGTAATATAAGACATCGCCTTGTCTCTTGCTGTAAGAATAAAACCCGCTTGCTTCAGATGAATTTGTGCCTCAAGAAATAATTTCTCTAACGACTTGGTCCTTCGAATCAGAACCCAACAGCCTTTCACCTCCCCGGGTCGAATAAGAGCTAGTTCTAGGACTTAAGCGGGCTTTACACGCAACAACATTGCTAACGAGATGTCGTTGGGGTCACGGAATTCGTGATGCACATCCGGCCTCGTTAGCGACGTTGTTACGTGTGACACTGCAGGAACGACAGTTAACGATCAAAAATACTCACCATATCGTTGATCGTTGTCCAGTCGTTCCTATCCCGATTATCTAAACAAGAAAATCTTCAATACTCCAGCGGACTAATCCAAGGACTCAATTTATAGTTAAAAAAATCTCTTGCATTTGCAAATTTTATTAGAATTTTTTTTTTTATAATACTAAGTATTTTTGTATATTCTAATTATTTAATTTTTATTATTCATTCTTTTATTTTAAATTAATTTTTGTTATTGTAGAGAAATAGGAGACGACAAATAAAAGTCAATGCTCATAATCTATTCAATAGCATGTGATAAGGTCCTGTCTTTTGTTCAGACCATCGGGCATGTGACTGCCCAATGTAAAAATCCAGAAACTCTCTCTATTCAATAGCTTACGTTTATAGTTTCCTCCCCTTAAGGGTGTAAAAACGTTTTCAATACCCATGAAAGAGAAGGTATCTGTATTTCCATTATGTGATGTTATAAAATGTCTCGAGGCTGCAGAAATGCCAAGCGCTGTAGTGCTCGCAATATCAGATAGGTGTTTGCGAATGCATTTTTTTAGGGGCCCTGTAGTACAACCAATGTATTGAGCTAGACAGCCTGTGCATTCTATTGAATAGATGACATGATCAGAATTGAAGTTTATAAAACTTTTGACTTCATATGTTGTTTTATTGGCAAATGAGAAAAAGGTTTTTGATTTTTTAACAAAGTGGCAGCATTTGCATTTCCTGGCGCTACATTTAAAAAAAAAAACCTTTTATATCTAGCCACGTTTTTTGTGTACCAGGATTTTTAGAAAAGTAACTCGGGGATAAAATGTCCCTAAAAGAAAGTGCTTTTCTTGCAACAAATTTAATTTTATTGTTTTTTAATATTTCTCTAAGTTTTGGATCCTGATTTAGAATGGGTATATATTTCAAAAGGATCTTCTTAATATCATAAAACTCTGGGCTATACAGAGGAAGGCTGTTATATGGGTGCGATAGACAAAAAACTTATGGAATATATTTATGTTTGTCATCCAGTCGTCCCAGTCTATCATTCTCTCCCCAAGATCCATAATAATATTTTTTCCTCCACCTTTAAGACCTATTGTGGCAGGCATTGGATCTTTAGGGGAGAGACTGAGTGAATGGGTCGACTTCTATTTACAGCCTCTCACATGTAGGATTCCTAGCTTTATCCGTGACACAAAGGCGATTATATCTATGTTGGAAAACTATCAATGGCAAAGCGATTACATATGGCTTTCATGTGATGTAGTGGCCCTCTCCCCATCCATACCACATTCCACAGCTTTAGAATCTCTCTCTTATCATTTGGATCATTTTAGTAGTTATGATATTGTTATAAAGGATTTTTTATTATCATCAGTTGAATTTTTGTTATCACACAACTATTTTTCCTTTTAATGATCGTTTTTTTTTCTACAAAACTTTAGCGTTTCCATGGGGTCTAAATTCTCCCCCTCTCTTGCAAATATTGTAATGGTGAGGTGGGAAGAATTATTTTTGTATAGCGATGATAATCCCTTTAAGAAGAATGTGGTATGGATGGGTAGATTCATAGACGATTTGCTGTTTTATATGGAGAGGTACTCGGGAAGAAATCCAGGGATTTTTATAGTACATCAATATTAATAATTTCAACCTAAAATTCACTTCATGCCATGACCAGAATTCGATAAATTTTTTGGATGTGACATTATCAATTGATGTTGACAAGCGGGTTATAGTTTCACCTTATAGAAAGCCCACAGCCTCCAATAACATCCTAGCAGCAGAATCTTGTCATCCACCCCATATCACTAAGAATCTTCCCATTGGGGAGCTGGTGAGGATGAAGAGAAACGGTACGGATCCTGTTATTTTTAGGAGAGAGAGACTGAAAACCCGCAAAATATTGGTGAAGAGGGGGTATCCTGGATGGTGCCTTAATAGAGCTGATAAAATAGTCAATACGATGGAACGTAGTGATTTACTGGTGATAAGAAAAAGTACTCCAATAAAGAGGAATCTACAATTCTTTTTTCTACTCAGTATAGCACAGAGTTTTATGATATTAAGAAGATCCTTTTGAAATATATACCCATTCTAAATCAGGATCCAAAACTTAAGCGGGCTTTACACGAGACGATAGATTGTGCGATATGTCGTTGGGGTCACGGTTTTCGTGACGCACATCCGGCATACCGCACGACGTGGTTTCGTGTGACACCTCCTAGCGACGCAGTATCGCTCACAAATCGTGAGTCGTGTACTCGTCGCTAGGTTTCATATAATTGTTTAATTGAAATGGCGGCAGTTGTTAATCGTTTCCGTGGCATCACACGTTGTTCCATGTGACACCACGGGAACGATGAACAGCAGCTTTACCTGCCTCCCGCGGCACCCGACGGCTTAATGGAAGGAAGGAGGTAAGCGGGATATTTACATCCTGCTCATCTCCGCTTCTATTGGCCACCTGCCGTGTGACGTCGCTGTGACGCCGAACGTTCCTCCCACTCCAGGAAGTGGACGTTCGTTGCCCACAGTGAGGTCGTCCGGAAGGTAAGTACGTGTGACGGGGGTTAAACGAGTTTGTGCGCCATGGGCAACTAATTGCCCGTGACGCAAAAACGACGGGGGCGGGTACAATCGATTGTGCTATCGCACAATCTATCGTCTCGTGTAAAGCAGGCTTTAGAGAAATATTAAAAAACAATAGAATTAAATTTGTTGCTAGAAAAGCACCTTCTTTGAGGGACATTTTATCCCAGAGTTACTTTTCTAAAAATCCTGTTACACAAAAAACGTGGCTAGATATAAAAGGTTTTTTTAAATGTAGCGCCAGGAAATGCAAATGCTGCCACTTTGTTAAAAAAATCAAAAACCTTTTTCTCATTTGCCAATAAAACAACATATGAAATCAAAAGTTTTATAAACTTCAATTCTGATCATGTCATCTATTCAATAGCATGCACAGGCTGTCTAGCTCAATACATTGGTTGTACTACAGGGCCCCTAAAAAACGCATTCGCAAACACCTATCTGATATTGCGAGCACTACAGCGCTTGGCATTTCTGCAGCCTCGAGACATTTTATAAACAGCACATAATAGAAATACAGATACCTTCTCTTTAATGGGCATTGAAAAGGTTTTTCCACCCTTAAGGGGAGGAAACTATAAACGTAAGCTATTGAATAGAGAGAGTTTCTGGATTTTTACCTTGGGCAGTCGCATGCCCGATGATCTGAACAAAGGACAGGACCTTATCACATGCTATTGAATAGATCATGAGCATTGACTTTTGTCGTCTCCTATTTCTCTACAATAACAAAAAATAATTTAAAATAAAAGAATAATAATAAAAATTAAATAATTAGAATATACAAAAATACTTATTATAAAAAAATAAATTCATTCTTGATATAGGGTACATATGTATTGATATTTCTAATATCTGCTCTTGACCAGTACATTACGATTATTATATCATATTGTGTAATTATATTATATTTATCCCGATTGTGAATATGTTTATATAAATTTAATATACCTTTTCATGAAATGGTTCAAAAGGAGTTCATGTCATCATAGGGTTAAACATGGGTGGATTCATGTTTGTTTGTTTTTAATCCCATCCCCCACTTCCCTTTTTAAATTCTGTCAGTGAAGCCTTTAGTCTAAGGACCATGTAGAAGGCGCATGTACGCCGAAACGCGTAGTCCGAGAGGCTACCACTCCTGATCTGTCTACTATACTGCCCAGAGTGTGGATTCCTTTTTAATGATTTTTTTCTAATAAAATTTGCAAATGCAAGAGATTTTTTTTAACTATAAATGGAGTCCTTCGATTTGTCCGCTGGAGTATTGAAGATTTTCTTGTTTGGACTTCCGTGGCTGGCTCCTGCTCTGGTCTCCTTGCGGACTCTTTCTTTGGATTAACACAGGATTCTACACATCGGGGTGTACCGGTAAGCTGGCTAAGAAGACTATATATTTTATTGTATATCCCGATTATCGTTGCTGTTGCAGGTACGATGTTGTTCGTCGTTCCTGAGGCAGCACACACCGCTATGTGTGACACCGCAGGAACGAGGAACATCATACCTGTGGCCGCATGCAATGAGGAAGGAAGGAGGTGAGCGGGATGTTCGTCCAGCTCATCTCCGCCCCTCCACTTCTATTGGGCGGCCGCTTAGTGACGCCGCATGAACCGCCCCCCTTACAAAGAAGGCGGTTTGCCGGCCACAGCGACGTCGCTAGGCAGGTAAGTATAGTGTGACGGGTGTAAGCAATGTTGTGCGCCATGGGCAGCGATTTGCCCGAGATGCACAACCGACGGGGGCAGGTACGCTTTCTAGCGATATCGCTGCGTGTAAAGCCCGCTTTAGGCTCAGTCTATAATCAGTGTGAGAAGACGACAGGAATAACGAGAGAGAAATATAACAGGATTAAGGGGTTTTTGATTGTTTTTTTCTGTTTTGGTTTGTCTTTCTGATATACAAGTGCATCTCAATAAAGTAGAATATCATCAAAAAGATAATTTATTTCAGTTATTTAATAAAAAGGTGAAACATATATTATATAGAGTCATTACACACAGAGGGATCTATTCCTATATATTATATAGAGTCATTACACACAGAGGGATCTATTCCTATATATTATATAGAGTCATTACACACAGAGGGATCTATTCCTATATATTATATAGAGTCATTACACACAGAGTTATCTATTCCTATATATTATATAGAATCATTACACACAGAGGGATCTATTCCTATATATTATATAGTCATTAGACACAGGAATCTATTCCTATATATTATATAGAGTCATTACACACAGAGGGATCTATTCCTATATATTATATAGAGTCATTACACACAGAGGGATCTATTCCTATATATTATATAGAATCATTACACATAGAGGGATCTATTCCTATATATTATATAGTCATTACACACAGAGGGATCTATTCTTATATATTGTATAGAGTCATTACACACAGAGGGATCTATTCCTATATATTATATAGTCATTACACACAGAGGGATCTATTCCTATATATTATATAGAGTCATTACACACAGAGGGATCTATTCCTATATATTATATAGAGTCATTACACATAGAGGGATCTATTCCTATATATTTTATATAGAGTCATTCCACACAGAGGTATCTATGTCTATATATTATATACAAGTAAAATATATCTTTGTACCGTGTTAGCCAGTAGAGATAAAAAAATTGTTTAAAAGAACAGAGAGTCCTCAGTGGTTGATACCTTTTAATGGCTAACTGAAAAGATGGTAATAATTGCAAGCTTTCGAGACTACTCAGGTCTCTTCATCAGGCATGGTATAACACAAAATCTGAAGAGTCACGTATTTATACACAACAGGACTTAGAATAGTGCAGTAAAAAAAAAAAAAAAAAAAAAAAAAAAAAAAAAAAGAACAAGTTATATGAAACAGAACTATCTCTATGGCAGGGGGACAAGCTGTTCTAGCCATAAATACTGCTGCAGTTCAGTGTGAAAGTTTTATTGTCCTTTGATAAGGGTCTGGTCCAGGGCTGTGACACGCTCGGATGGTCAGAGGAGCACATCTTTTAACTGATGTAAAAAGACATGAATCCATGAGACACATTCATTCCTTCTCTGAATGTGTCAAAGGTCATCATAAGTTTGTACTCCCATAGTCTCCTGTCTCTCTGGGACTTGAAGTTTCCTTTCAATACCAGCAATTTCATGTCCATGATGCTGTGGTCTGGGTTACAAAAATGTTTGGCCACAGGTAGATCCATCCTTTTTTCTCTAATTGTGTGGCGGTGAGAATTCATCCTTGTCCTGAGCTGTTGTCCTGTCTCCCCTACATACAGACCCCCAGTTGGACATTTGGTACATATAATTAAGTACACCACATTGGTTGTGGTGCAGCTGAACGTACCTGGGATCTTGTAGTCCTGATGTGATCTGGGAATCTTTATCTTGTCCGTTGTCAATATTAATGGACAGGTCTTGCATTTTTTCTGGTTGCAGGGAAATGTTCCTGTTGGTGTTGGAGAGGACAGGGAGCTTCTGACAATGATGCTTCTTAGATTTGGGGGCTGTCTAAAACACAGAAGTGGGGGGTCTGGAAAAATAGATTTTAACCGGGCATCTTTTTGCAGTAATGGTTGTAGTTTCCGTGCAGCTCCTCTAAACACCTCCAGATGTGGATTGTAGGTGACTACAAGAGGGACCCGGTTGTTCTCTTCTTTGGTTTTATAATGTAGAAGATAGTTTCTTGATATTCTGGTGGCTCTTATAATCTGGTTTTCAATTGTTCTTGGGTGGTAGCCTTGATTCAAAAAGGTTTTTCTGAGGCCCTCAAGGTGATTGTCTCTATCTGTACTGTTGGAACATATCCGATTGTACCTGATAGCCTGGCTGTATACAATAGAGTTTTTTATGTGTTTTGGATGAAAACTGTCCCATTTCAGGTATGTTGGACGGTCAATTGGCTTCTTGTACAGGGATGTCTGTATTTCATTGTTCCGTAGTTTAATGATGGTGTCCAAGAAGTTGATTTCCGTGCAGGAGTAGTTGAGTGTTAGGTTGATGGTGGGATGAAACTGATTAAATTGTTCATGGAAGGTCTTCAGCTGCTCCTCAGACTCTGTCCAGATGATTAAAATATCATCAATGTAACGGTAGTAGGCCAGAGGCCTGATAGGACAAGAGGATAAAAAGTCACTCTCAAGCTTGGCCATGAAAAGATTTGCATATTGTGGTGCCATTTTGCTTCCCATTGCAGTCCCAGTCTCCTGTAGATATATGTCATTGTCAAATTCAAAGTAATTATGGGTGAGGATAAATTTTGTAAGCTTCACCACAGAATTGGCATCAGTTCCTGTATTTTCCATGAAAATTTTGCAAGCATTTAATCCATCCTGGTGTGGAATATTCGAGTACAAGGATTCCACATCCATGGTGGCAAGGATGGTTCCCTCTGGAAGAGGACCTATTGCTGATAGTTTTTTCAATAGGTCAGTAGTGTCCTGGATGTAGCTGGTTGTATCCCTTACCAAGGGTTTAAGGATACCCTCTACCCATCCAGAGACTTGTTCAGTGAGGGTGCCCACACATGAAATGATGGGTCTTCCTGGGTTTCCAGATTTGTGAATTTTGGGAAGCATGTAGAATGTGCCTATTCTTGGACTCACCGGTATCAGTTCATCAGTTCTTATGGATATGTCAGGCAGACAAGAGGCCAACTTGTTAAGTTCCTTGTAATAGTCCTGTGTAGGGTCAGACTCCAATTTCTTATAGTAGCGTGTGTCCATCAGTTGTCTGTGTGCTTCCTTCATGTAGTCTGATTTGTTCATCATGACGATTGCACCCCCCTTGTCTGCAGGTTTAATGATGATTTCTTTGTTGGTTTTCAAAGATTTTATGGCCCTTCTCTCCTGGGCACTGATGTTGGATGGTTGCCTCCTGTGTGTGTCTAGGAAAGTGGATTTTACCAAATGTCTGAAAGTGTCTATATAGTTATCCAGATGAGGGTTGCGTCCTGGTGGAGGTGTCCAATCTGATCTTTTCCTGGTTGTCAAGATCCGTCTTCCTTCAGTCTGGGAGGATTCTGAAACATCTGCATCGCTAAAATATTCCCTCAGACGTAGTCTCCTGAAGTAATCTTCCATGTCGCTGCAGAGTTCAATTTTGTCTAGAGCTTTAGTCGGACAAAATGAGAGTCCTCTAGAAAGCACAGCAACTTCCATTTTGTTTGGTTTGTAATCCGAGAGATTGATAACACAGTTAGATGCTTTTGTGCCTTGAATGGACTTGGTTTCCAAGTTGTCAGGTTTTGGCTTTGTTCTCCACCTGTTTGTATTAAGTCCTGAATTGAGGCGCAGTCTGTGTAGCTTCTTTTCCTTGTTGTGGATCAGAAGGGTTCGTAGTCTGTAGTAGTATTGTTGTACTTCTTGTTCTGTGCTTTCTGGAAGTGTCTTCCTTTGTGTTTCAAATTCCCTCTGGATTTTACTCTTGATGCTGTAGAAGACATGCAAAAGGTGATTCCTTAGTCTCTCAGAAGTCCTGTGACAAAGGTTTTGTGCATAATGGGTATTGTAGGTATGTAGAATTGGGTTTGTAATCCAGAGTCCTTTGGGGATCAGATTCTCCTTTTTGCATTTGGATAAGAAAAATATGTCGCTGTCCAGTTGTGCGCGTTTCTTCAGAAGTGTCTTTAGTTCCATAAAGATGCGGTACATTCTGGTATCCTCCATTTTGATACAAGTAAAATATATCTTTGTACCGTGTTAGCCAGTAGAGATAAAAAAATTGTTTAAAAGAACAGAGAGTCCTCAGTGGTTGATACCTTTTAATGGCTAACTGAAAAGATGGTAATAATTGCAAGCTTTCGAGACTACTCAGGTCTCTTCATCAGGCATGGTATAACACAAAATCTGAAGAGTCACGTATTTATACACAACAGGACTTAGAATAGTGCAGTAAAAAAAAAAAAAAAAAAAAAAAAAAAGAACAAGTTATATGAAACAGAACTATCTCTATGGCAGGGGGACAAGCTGTTCTAGCCATAAATACTGCTGCAGTTCAGTGTGAAAGTTTTATTGTCCTTTGATAAGGGTC
The DNA here is from genome assembly GCF_048569485.1 of Anomaloglossus baeobatrachus. NCBI lineage: Eukaryota > Metazoa > Chordata > Amphibia > Anura > Aromobatidae > Anomaloglossus > Anomaloglossus baeobatrachus. Next base: position 968,070,106 of record NC_134353.1, read on the forward strand.
TGGTCCAGGGCTGTGACACGCTCGGATGGTCAGAGGAGCACATCTTTTAACTGATGTAAAAAGACATGAATCCATGAGACACATTCATTCCTTCTCTGAATGTGTCAAAGGTCATCATAAGTTTGTACTCCCATAGTCTCCTGTCTCTCTGGGACTTGAAGTTTCCTTTCAATACCAGCAATTTCATGTCCATGATGCTGTGGTCTGGGTTACAAAAATGTTTGGCCACAGGTAGATCCATCCTTTTTTCTCTAATTGTGTGGCGGTGAGAATTCATCCTTGTCCTGAGCTGTTGTCCTGTCTCCCCTACATACAGACCCCCAGTTGGACATTTGGTACATATAATTAAGTACACCACATTGGTTGTGGTGCAGCTGAACGTACCTGGGATCTTGTAGTCCTGATGTGATCTGGGAATCTTTATCTTGTCCGTTGTCAATATTAATGGACAGGTCTTGCATTTTTTCTGGTTGCAGGGAAATGTTCCTGTTGGTGTTGGAGAGGACAGGGAGCTTCTGACAATGATGCTTCTTAGATTTGGGGGCTGTCTAAAACACAGAAGTGGGGGGTCTGGAAAAATAGATTTTAACCGGGCATCTTTTTGCAGTAATGGTTGTAGTTTCCGTGCAGCTCCTCTAAACACCTCCAGATGTGGATTGTAGGTGACTACAAGAGGGACCCGGTTGTTCTCTTCTTTGGTTTTATAATGTAGAAGATAGTTTCTTGATATTCTGGTGGCTCTTATAATCTGGTTTTCAATTGTTCTTGGGTGGTAGCCTTGATTCAAAAAGGTTTTTCTGAGGCCCTCAAGGTGATTGTCTCTATCTGTACTGTTGGAACATATCCGATTGTACCTGATAGCCTGGCTGTATACAATAGAGTTTTTTATGTGTTTTGGATGAAAACTGTCCCATTTCAGGTATGTTGGACGGTCAATTGGCTTCTTGTACAGGGATGTCTGTATTTCATTGTTCCGTAGTTTAATGATGGTGTCCAAGAAGTTGATTTCCGTGCAGGAGTAGTTGAGTGTTAGGTTGATGGTGGGATGAAACTGATTAAATTGTTCATGGAAGGTCTTCAGCTGCTCCTCAGACTCTGTCCAGATGATTAAAATATCATCAATGTAACGGTAGTAGGCCAGAGGCCTGATAGGACAAGAGGATAAAAAGTCACTCTCAAGCTTGGCCATGAAAAGATTTGCATATTGTGGTGCCATTTTGCTTCCCATTGCAGTCCCAGTCTCCTGTAGATATATGTCATTGTCAAATTCAAAGTAATTATGGGTGAGGATAAATTTTGTAAGCTTCACCACAGAATTGGCATCAGTTCCTGTATTTTCCATGAAAATTTTGCAAGCATTTAATCCATCCTGGTGTGGAATATTCGAGTACAAGGATTCCACATCCATGGTGGCAAGGATGGTTCCCTCTGGAAGAGGACCTATTGCTGATAGTTTTTTCAATAGGTCAGTAGTGTCCTGGATGTAGCTGGTTGTATCCCTTACCAAGGGTTTAAGGATACCCTCTACCCATCCAGAGACTTGTTCAGTGAGGGTGCCCACACATGAAATGATGGGTCTTCCTGGGTTTCCAGATTTGTGAATTTTGGGAAGCATGTAGAATGTGCCTATTCTTGGACTCACCGGTATCAGTTCATCAGTTCTTATGGATATGTCAGGCAGACAAGAGGCCAACTTGTTAAGTTCCTTGTAATAGTCCTGTGTAGGGTCAGACTCCAATTTCTTATAGTAGCGTGTGTCCATCAGTTGTCTGTGTGCTTCCTTCATGTAGTCTGATTTGTTCATCATGACGATTGCACCCCCCTTGTCTGCAGGTTTAATGATGATTTCTTTGTTGGTTTTCAAAGATTTTATGGCCCTTCTCTCCTGGGCACTGATGTTGGATGGTTGCCTCCTGTGTGTGTCTAGGAAAGTGGATTTTACCAAATGTCTGAAAGTGTCTATATAGTTATCCAGATGAGGGTTGCGTCCTGGTGGAGGTGTCCAATCTGATCTTTTCCTGGTTGTCAAGATCCGTCTTCCTTCAGTCTGGGAGGATTCTGAAACATCTGCATCGCTAAAATATTCCCTCAGACGTAGTCTCCTGAAGTAATCTTCCATGTCGCTGCAGAGTTCAATTTTGTCTAGAGCTTTAGTCGGACAAAATGAGAGTCCTCTAGAAAGCACAGCAACTTCCATTTTGTTTGGTTTGTAATCCGAGAGATTGATAACACAGTTAGATGCTTTTGTGCCTTGAATGGACTTGGTTTCCAAGTTGTCAGGTTTTGGCTTTGTTCTCCACCTGTTTGTATTAAGTCCTGAATTGAGGCGCAGTCTGTGTAGCTTCTTTTCCTTGTTGTGGATCAGAAGGGTTCGTAGTCTGTAGTAGTATTGTTGTACTTCTTGTTCTGTGCTTTCTGGAAGTGTCTTCCTTTGTGTTTCAAATTCCCTCTGGATTTTACTCTTGATGCTGTAGAAGACATGCAAAAGGTGATTCCTTAGTCTCTCAGAAGTCCTGTGACAAAGGTTTTGTGCATAATGGGTATTGTAGGTATGTAGAATTGGGTTTGTAATCCAGAGTCCTTTGGGGATCAGATTCTCCTTTTTGCATTTGGATAAGAAAAATATGTCGCTGTCCAGTTGTGCGCGTTTCTTCAGAAGTGTCTTTAGTTCCATAAAGATGCGGTACATTCTGGTATCCTCCATTTTGATACAAGTAAAATATATCTTTGTACCGTGTTAGCCAGTAGAGATAAAAAAATTGTTTAAAAGAACAGAGAGTCCTCAGTGGTTGATACCTTTTAATGGCTAACTGAAAAGATGGTAATAATTGCAAGCTTTCGAGACTACTCAGGTCTCTTCATCAGGCATGGTATAACACAAAATCTGAAGAGTCACGTATTTATACACAACAGGACTTAGAATAGTGCAGTAAAAAAAAAAAAAAAAAAAAAAAAAAGAACAAGTTATATGAAACAGAACTATCTCTATGGCAGGGGGACAAGCTGTTCTAGCCATAAATACTGCTGCAGTTCAGTGTGAAAGTTTTATTGTCCTTTGATAAGGGTCTGGTCCAGGGCTGTGACACGCTCGGATGGTCAGAGGAGCACATCTTTTAACTGATGTAAAAAGACATGAATCCATGAGACACATTCATTCCTTCTCTGAATGTGTCAAAGGTCATCATAAGTTTGTACTCCCATAGTCTCCTGTCTCTCTGGGACTTGAAGTTTCCTTTCAATACCAGCAATTTCATGTCCATGATGCTGTGGTCTGGGTTACAAAAATGTTTGGCCACAGGTAGATCCATCCTTTTTTCTCTAATTGTGTGGCGGTGAGAATTCATCCTTGTCCTGAGCTGTTGTCCTGTCTCCCCTACATACAGACCCCCAGTTGGACATTTGGTACATATAATTAAGTACACCACATTGGTTGTGGTGCAGCTGAACGTACCTGGGATCTTGTAGTCCTGATGTGATCTGGGAATCTTTATCTTGTCCGTTGTCAATATTAATGGACAGGTCTTGCATTTTTTCTGGTTGCAGGGAAATGTTCCTGTTGGTGTTGGAGAGGACAGGGAGCTTCTGACAATGATGCTTCTTAGATTTGGGGGCTGTCTAAAACACAGAAGTGGGGGGTCTGGAAAAATAGATTTTAACCGGGCATCTTTTTGCAGTAATGGTTGTAGTTTCCGTGCAGCTCCTCTAAACACCTCCAGATGTGGATTGTAGGTGACTACAAGAGGGACCCGGTTGTTCTCTTCTTTGGTTTTATAATGTAGAAGATAGTTTCTTGATATTCTGGTGGCTCTTATAATCTGGTTTTCAATTGTTCTTGGGTGGTAGCCTTGATTCAAAAAGGTTTTTCTGAGGCCCTCAAGGTGATTGTCTCTATCTGTACTGTTGGAACATATCCGATTGTACCTGATAGCCTGGCTGTATACAATAGAGTTTTTTATGTGTTTTGGATGAAAACTGTCCCATTTCAGGTATGTTGGACGGTCAATTGGCTTCTTGTACAGGGATGTCTGTATTTCATTGTTCCGTAGTTTAATGATGGTGTCCAAGAAGTTGATTTCCGTGCAGGAGTAGTTGAGTGTTAGGTTGATGGTGGGATGAAACTGATTAAATTGTTCATGGAAGGTCTTCAGCTGCTCCTCAGACTCTGTCCAGATGATTAAAATATCATCAATGTAACGGTAGTAGGCCAGAGGCCTGATAGGACAAGAGGATAAAAAGTCACTCTCAAGCTTGGCCATGAAAAGATTTGCATATTGTGGTGCCATTTTGCTTCCCATTGCAGTCCCAGTCTCCTGTAGATATATGTCATTGTCAAATTCAAAGTAATTATGGGTGAGGATAAATTTTGTAAGCTTCACCACAGAATTGGCATCAGTTCCTGTATTTTCCATGAAAATTTTGCAAGCATTTAATCCATCCTGGTGTGGAATATTCGAGTACAAGGATTCCACATCCATGGTGGCAAGGATGGTTCCCTCTGGAAGAGGACCTATTGCTGATAGTTTTTTCAATAGGTCAGTAGTGTCCTGGATGTAGCTGGTTGTATCCCTTACCAAGGGTTTAAGGATACCCTCTACCCATCCAGAGACTTGTTCAGTGAGGGTGCCCACACATGAAATGATGGGTCTTCCTGGGTTTCCAGATTTGTGAATTTTGGGAAGCATGTAGAATGTGCCTATTCTTGGACTCACCGGTATCAGTTCATCAGTTCTTATGGATATGTCAGGCAGACAAGAGGCCAACTTGTTAAGTTCCTTGTAATAGTCCTGTGTAGGGTCAGACTCCAATTTCTTATAGTAGCGTGTGTCCATCAGTTGTCTGTGTGCTTCCTTCATGTAGTCTGATTTGTTCATCATGACGATTGCACCCCCCTTGTCTGCAGGTTTAATGATGATTTCTTTGTTGGTTTTCAAAGATTTTATGGCCCTTCTCTCCTGGGCACTGATGTTGGATGGTTGCCTCCTGTGTGTGTCTAGGAAAGTGGATTTTACCAAATGTCTGAAAGTGTCTATATAGTTATCCAGATGAGGGTTGCGTCCTGGTGGAGGTGTCCAATCTGATCTTTTCCTGGTTGTCAAGATCCGTCTTCCTTCAGTCTGGGAGGATTCTGAAACATCTGCATCGCTAAAATATTCCCTCAGACGTAGTCTCCTGAAGTAATCTTCCATGTCGCTGCAGAGTTCAATTTTGTCTAGAGCTTTAGTCGGACAAAATGAGAGTCCTCTAGAAAGCACAGCAACTTCCATTTTGTTTGGTTTGTAATCCGAGAGATTGATAACACAGTTAGATGCTTTTGTGCCTTGAATGGACTTGGTTTCCAAGTTGTCAGGTTTTGGCTTTGTTCTCCACCTGTTTGTATTAAGTCCTGAATTGAGGCGCAGTCTGTGTAGCTTCTTTTCCTTGTTGTGGATCAGAAGGGTTCGTAGTCTGTAGTAGTATTGTTGTACTTCTTGTTCTGTGCTTTCTGGAAGTGTCTTCCTTTGTGTTTCAAATTCCCTCTGGATTTTACTCTTGATGCTGTAGAAGACATGCAAAAGGTGATTCCTTAGTCTCTCAGAAGTCCTGTGACAAAGGTTTTGTGCATAATGGGTATTGTAGGTATGTAGAATTGGGTTTGTAATCCAGAGTCCTTTGGGGATCAGATTCTCCTTTTTGCATTTGGATAAGAAAAATATGTCGCTGTCCAGTTGTGCGCGTTTCTTCAGAAGTGTCTTTAGTTCCATAAAGATGCGGTACATTCTGGTATCCTCCATTTTGATACAAGTAAAATATATCTTTGTACCGTGTTAGCCAGTAGAGATAAAAAAATTGTTTAAAAGAACAGAGAGTCCTCAGTGGTTGATACCTTTTAATGGCTAACTGAAAAGATGGTAATAATTGCAAGCTTTCGAGACTACTCAGGTCTCTTCATCAGGCATGGTATAACACAAAATCTGAAGAGTCACGTATTTATACACAACAGGACTTAGAATAGTGCAGTAAAAAAAAAAAAAAAAAAAAAAAAAAGAACAAGTTATATGAAACAGAACTATCTCTATGGCAGGGGGACAAGCTGTTCTAGCCATAAATACTGCTGCAGTTCAGTGTGAAAGTTTTATTGTCCTTTGATAAGGGTCTGGTCCAGGGCTGTGACACGCTCGGATGGTCAGAGGAGCACATCTTTTAACTGATGTAAAAAGACATGAATCCATGAGACACATTCATTCCTTCTCTGAATGTGTCAAAGGTCATCATAAGTTTGTACTCCCATAGTCTCCTGTCTCTCTGGGACTTGAAGTTTCCTTTCAATACCAGCAATTTCATGTCCATGATGCTGTGGTCTGGGTTACAAAAATGTTTGGCCACAGGTAGATCCATCCTTTTTTCTCTAATTGTGTGGCGGTGAGAATTCATCCTTGTCCTGAGCTGTTGTCCTGTCTCCCCTACATACAGACCCCCAGTTGGACATTTGGTACATATAATTAAGTACACCACATTGGTTGTGGTGCAGCTGAACGTACCTGGGATCTTGTAGTCCTGATGTGATCTGGGAATCTTTATCTTGTCCGTTGTCAATATTAATGGACAGGTCTTGCATTTTTTCTGGTTGCAGGGAAATGTTCCTGTTGGTGTTGGAGAGGACAGGGAGCTTCTGACAATGATGCTTCTTAGATTTGGGGGCTGTCTAAAACACAGAAGTGGGGGGTCTGGAAAAATAGATTTTAACCGGGCATCTTTTTGCAGTAATGGTTGTAGTTTCCGTGCAGCTCCTCTAAACACCTCCAGATGTGGATTGTAGGTGACTACAAGAGGGACCCGGTTGTTCTCTTCTTTGGTTTTATAATGTAGAAGATAGTTTCTTGATATTCTGGTGGCTCTTATAATCTGGTTTTCAATTGTTCTTGGGTGGTAGCCTTGATTCAAAAAGGTTTTTCTGAGGCCCTCAAGGTGATTGTCTCTATCTGTACTGTTGGAACATATCCGATTGTACCTGATAGCCTGGCTGTATACAATAGAGTTTTTTATGTGTTTTGGATGAAAACTGTCCCATTTCAGGTATGTTGGACGGTCAATTGGCTTCTTGTACAGGGATGTCTGTATTTCATTGTTCCGTAGTTTAATGATGGTGTCCAAGAAGTTGATTTCCGTGCAGGAGTAGTTGAGTGTTAGGTTGATGGTGGGATGAAACTGATTAAATTGTTCATGGAAGGTCTTCAGCTGCTCCTCAGACTCTGTCCAGATGATTAAAATATCATCAATGTAACGGTAGTAGGCCAGAGGCCTGATAGGACAAGAGGATAAAAAGTCACTCTCAAGCTTGGCCATGAAAAGATTTGCATATTGTGGTGCCATTTTGCTTCCCATTGCAGTCCCAGTCTCCTGTAGATATATGTCATTGTCAAATTCAAAGTAATTATGGGTGAGGATAAATTTTGTAAGCTTCACCACAGAATTGGCATCAGTTCCTGTATTTTCCATGAAAATTTTGCAAGCATTTAATCCATCCTGGTGTGGAATATTCGAGTACAAGGATTCCACATCCATGGTGGCAAGGATGGTTCCCTCTGGAAGAGGACCTATTGCTGATAGTTTTTTCAATAGGTCAGTAGTGTCCTGGATGTAGCTGGTTGTATCCCTTACCAAGGGTTTAAGGATACCCTCTACCCATCCAGAGACTTGTTCAGTGAGGGTGCCCACACATGAAATGATGGGTCTTCCTGGGTTTCCAGATTTGTGAATTTTGGGAAGCATGTAGAATGTGCCTATTCTTGGACTCACCGGTATCAGTTCATCAGTTCTTATGGATATGTCAGGCAGACAAGAGGCCAACTTGTTAAGTTCCTTGTAATAGTCCTGTGTAGGGTCAGACTCCAATTTCTTATAGTAGCGTGTGTCCATCAGTTGTCTGTGTGCTTCCTTCATGTAGTCTGATTTGTTCATCATGACGATTGCACCCCCCTTGTCTGCAGGTTTAATGATGATTTCTTTGTTGGTTTTCAAAGATTTTATGGCCCTTCTCTCCTGGGCACTGATGTTGGATGGTTGCCTCCTGTGTGTGTCTAGGAAAGTGGATTTTACCAAATGTCTGAAAGTGTCTATATAGTTATCCAGATGAGGGTTGCGTCCTGGTGGAGGTGTCCAATCTGATCTTTTCCTGGTTGTCAAGATCCGTCTTCCTTCAGTCTGGGAGGATTCTGAAACATCTGCATCGCTAAAATATTCCCTCAGACGTAGTCTCCTGAAGTAATCTTCCATGTCGCTGCAGAGTTCAATTTTGTCTAGAGCTTTAGTCGGACAAAATGAGAGTCCTCTAGAAAGCACAGCAACTTCCATTTTGTTTGGTTTGTAATCCGAGAGATTGATAACACAGTTAGATGCTTTTGTGCCTTGAATGGACTTGGTTTCCAAGTTGTCAGGTTTTGGCTTTGTTCTCCACCTGTTTGTATTAAGTCCTGAATTGAGGCGCAGTCTGTGTAGCTTCTTTTCCTTGTTGTGGATCAGAAGGGTTCGTAGTCTGTAGTAGTATTGTTGTACTTCTTGTTCTGTGCTTTCTGGAAGTGTCTTCCTTTGTGTTTCAAATTCCCTCTGGATTTTACTCTTGATGCTGTAGAAGACATGCAAAAGGTGATTCCTTAGTCTCTCAGAAGTCCTGTGACAAAGGTTTTGTGCATAATGGGTATTGTAGGTATGTAGAATTGGGTTTGTAATCCAGAGTCCTTTGGGGATCAGATTCTCCTTTTTGCATTTGGATAAGAAAAATATGTCGCTGTCCAGTTGTGCGCGTTTCTTCAGAAGTGTCTTTAGTTCCATAAAGATGCGGTACATTCTGGTATCCTCCATTTTGATACAAGTAAAATATATCTTTGTACCGTGTTAGCCAGTAGAGATAAAAAAATTGTTTAAAAGAACAGAGAGTCCTCAGTGGTTGATACCTTTTAATGGCTAACTGAAAAGATGGTAATAATTGCAAGCTTTCGAGACTACTCAGGTCTCTTCATCAGGCATGGTATAACACAAAATCTGAAGAGTCACGTATTTATACACAACAGGACTTAGAATAGTGCAGTAAAAAAAAAAAAAAAAAAAAAAAAAAGAACAAGTTATATGAAACAGAACTATCTCTATGGCAGGGGGACAAGCTGTTCTAGCCATAAATACTGCTGCAGTTCAGTGTGAAAGTTTTATTGTCCTTTGATAAGGGTCTGGTCCAGGGCTGTGACACGCTCGGATGGTCAGAGGAGCACATCTTTTAACTGATGTAAAAAGACATGAATCCATGAGACACATTCATTCCTTCTCTGAATGTGTCAAAGGTCATCATAAGTTTGTACTCCCATAGTCTCCTGTCTCTCTGGGACTTGAAGTTTCCTTTCAATACCAGCAATTTCATGTCCATGATGCTGTGGTCTGGGTTACAAAAATGTTTGGCCACAGGTAGATCCATCCTTTTTTCTCTAATTGTGTGGCGGTGAGAATTCATCCTTGTCCTGAGCTGTTGTCCTGTCTCCCCTACATACAGACCCCCAGTTGGACATTTGGTACATATAATTAAGTACACCACATTGGTTGTGGTGCAGCTGAACGTACCTGGGATCTTGTAGTCCTGATGTGATCTGGGAATCTTTATCTTGTCCGTTGTCAATATTAATGGACAGGTCTTGCATTTTTTCTGGTTGCAGGGAAATGTTCCTGTTGGTGTTGGAGAGGACAGGGAGCTTCTGACAATGATGCTTCTTAGATTTGGGGGCTGTCTAAAACACAGAAGTGGGGGGTCTGGAAAAATAGATTTTAACCGGGCATCTTTTTGCAGTAATGGTTGTAGTTTCCGTGCAGCTCCTCTAAACACCTCCAGATGTGGATTGTAGGTGACTACAAGAGGGACCCGGTTGTTCTCTTCTTTGGTTTTATAATGTAGAAGATAGTTTCTTGATATTCTGGTGGCTCTTATAATCTGGTTTTCAATTGTTCTTGGGTGGTAGCCTTGATTCAAAAAGGTTTTTCTGAGGCCCTCAAGGTGATTGTCTCTATCTGTACTGTTGGAACATATCCGATTGTACCTGATAGCCTGGCTGTATACAATAGAGTTTTTTATGTGTTTTGGATGAAAACTGTCCCATTTCAGGTATGTTGGACGGTCAATTGGCTTCTTGTACAGGGATGTCTGTATTTCATTGTTCCGTAGTTTAATGATGGTGTCCAAGAAGTTGATTTCCGTGCAGGAGTAGTTGAGTGTTAGGTTGATGGTGGGATGAAACTGATTAAATTGTTCATGGAAGGTCTTCAGCTGCTCCTCAGACTCTGTCCAGATGATTAAAATATCATCAATGTAACGGTAGTAGGCCAGAGGCCTGATAGGACAAGAGGATAAAAAGTCACTCTCAAGCTTGGCCATGAAAAGATTTGCATATTGTGGTGCCATTTTGCTTCCCATTGCAGTCCCAGTCTCCTGTAGATATATGTCATTGTCAAATTCAAAGTAATTATGGGTGAGGATAAATTTTGTAAGCTTCACCACAGAATTGGCATCAGTTCCTGTATTTTCCATGAAAATTTTGCAAGCATTTAATCCATCCTGGTGTGGAATATTCGAGTACAAGGATTCCACATCCATGGTGGCAAGGATGGTTCCCTCTGGAAGAGGACCTATTGCTGATAGTTTTTTCAATAGGTCAGTAGTGTCCTGGATGTAGCTGGTTGTATCCCTTACCAAGGGTTTAAGGATACCCTCTACCCATCCAGAGACTTGTTCAGTGAGGGTGCCCACACATGAAATGATGGGTCTTCCTGGGTTTCCAGATTTGTGAATTTTGGGAAGCATGTAGAATGTGCCTATTCTTGGACTCACCGGTATCAGTTCATCAGTTCTTATGGATATGTCAGGCAGACAAGAGGCCAACTTGTTAAGTTCCTTGTAATAGTCCTGTGTAGGGTCAGACTCCAATTTCTTATAGTAGCGTGTGTCCATCAGTTGTCTGTGTGCTTCCTTCATGTAGTCTGATTTGTTCATCATGACGATTGCACCCCCCTTGTCTGCAGGTTTAATGATGATTTCTTTGTTGGTTTTCAAAGATTTTATGGCCCTTCTCTCCTGGGCACTGATGTTGGATGGTTGCCTCCTGTGTGTGTCTAGGAAAGTGGATTTTACCAAATGTCTGAAAGTGTCTATATAGTTATCCAGATGAGGGTTGCGTCCTGGTGGAGGTGTCCAATCTGATCTTTTCCTGGTTGTCAAGATCCGTCTTCCTTCAGTCTGGGAGGATTCTGAAACATCTGCATCGCTAAAATATTCCCTCAGACGTAGTCTCCTGAAGTAACCAGATTATAAGAGCCACCAGAATATCAAGAAACTATCTTCTACATTATAAAACCAAAGAAGAGAACAACCGGGTCCCTCTTGTAGTCACCTACAATCCACATCTGGAGGTGTTTAGAGGAGCTGCACGGAAACTACAACCATTACTGCAAAAAGATGCCCGGTTAAAATCTATTTTTCCAGACCCCCCACTTCTGTGTTTTAGACAGCCCCCAAATCTAAGAAGCATCATTGTCAGAAGCTCCCTGTCCTCTCCAACACCAACAGGAACATTTCCCTGCAACCAGAAAAAATGCAAGACCTGTCCATTAATATTGACAACGGACAAGATAAAGATTCCCAGATCACATCAGGACTACAAGATCCCAGGTACGTTCAGCTGCACCACAACCAATGTGGTGTACTTAATTATATGTACCAAATGTCCAACTGGGGGTCTGTATGTAGGGGAGACAGGACAACAGCTCAGGACAAGGATGAATTCTCACCGCCACACAATTAGAGAAAAAAGGATGGATCTACCTGTGGCCAAACATTTTTGTAACCCAGACCACAGCATCATGGACATGAAATTGCTGGTATTGAAAGGAAACTTCAAGTCCCAGAGAGACAGGAGACTATGGGAGTACAAACTTATGATGACCTTTGACACATTCAGAGAAGGAATGAATGTGTCTCATGGATTCATGTCTTTTTACATCAGTTAAAAGATGTGCTCCTCTGACCATCCGAGCGTGTCACAGCCCTGGACCAGACCCTTATCAAAGGACAATAAAACTTTCACACTGAACTGCAGCAGTATTTATGGCTAGAACAGCTTGTCCCCCTGCCATAGAGATAGTTCTGTTTCATATAACTTGTTCTTTTTTTTTTTTTTTTTTTTTTTTTTTTACTGCACTATTCTAAGTCCTGTTGTGTATAAATACGTGACTCTTCAGATTTTGTGTTATACCATGCCTGATGAAGAGACCTGAGTAGTCTCGAAAGCTTGCAATTATTACCATCTTTTCAGTTAGCCATTAAAAGGTATCAACCACTGAGGACTCTCTGTTCTTTTAAACAATTTTTTTATATATTATATAGTCATTCCACACAGAGGGAGCTATTCCTATATATTGTATAGAGTCATTACTTACAGGAATCTATTTCTATATATTATATAGTCATTACACACAAAGGGATCTATTCCTATATATTGTATATAGTCATTACACACAAAGGGATCTATTCCTATATATTATATAGTCATTACACACAGAGGGATCTATTCCTATATATTATATAGAGTCATTACACACAGAGGGATCTATTCCTATATATTGTATAGAGTCATTACACACAGAGGGATCTATTCCTATATATTGTATAGAGTCATTACACACAGAGGGATCTATTCCTATATATTGTATAAAGTCATTACACACAGAGGGATCTATTTCTATATATTATATAGAGTCATTACACACAGAGGGATCTATTCCTATATATTATATAGAGTCATTACACACAGGGGGATCTATTCCTATATATTATATAGAGTCATTACTTACAGGAATCTATTTCTATATATTATATAGTCATTACACACAGAGGTATCTATTCCTATATATTATATAGAGTCATTACACACAGAGGGATCTATTCCTATATATTGTATAGAGTCATTACTTACAGGAATCTATTTCTATATATTATATAGAGTCATTACACACAGAGGGATCTATTCCTATATATTATATAGTCATTACACACAGAGGGATCTATTCCTATATATTGTATAGAGTCATTACACACAGAGGGATCTATTCCTATATATTGTATAAAGTCATTACACACAAAGGGATCTATTTCTATATATTGTATAAAGTCATTACACACAGAGGGATCTATTCCTATATATTATATAGAGTCATTACTTACAGGAATCAATTTCTATATATTATATAGTCATTACACACAGAGGGATCTATTCCTATATATTATATAGAGTCATTACACACAGAGGGATCTATTCCTATATATTATATAGTCATTACACACAGAGGGATCTATTCCTATATATTATATAGAGTCATTACACACAGAGGGATCTATTCCTATATATTATATAGAGTCATTACTTACAGGAATCTATTTCTATGTATTATATAGTTATTACACACAGAGGGATCTATTCCTATATATTATATAGTCATTACACACAGAGGGATCTATTCCTATATATTATATAGAGTCATTACACACAGAGGGATCTATTCCTATATATTATATAGAGTCATTACTTACAGGAATCTATTTCTATGTATTATATAGTTATTACACACAGAGGGATCTATTCCTATATATTATATAGTCATTACACACAGAGGGATCTATTCCTATATATTATATAGTCATTACACACAGAGGGATCTATTCCTATATATTATATAGAGTCATTACACACAGAGGGATCTATTCCTATATATTATATAGAGTCATTACACACAGAGGGATCTATTCCTATATATTATATAGAGTCATTACTTACAGGAATCTATTTCTATGTATTATATAGTTATTACACACAGAGGGATCTATTCCTATATATTATATAGAGTCATTACACACAGAGGGATCTATTCCTATATATTATATAGAGTCATTACACACAGAGGGATCTATTTCTATATATTATATAGAGTCATTACACACAGAGGGATCTATTCCTATATATTATATAGAGTCATTATACACAGAGGGATCTATTCCTATATATTATATAGAGTCATTACTTACAGGAATCTATTTCTATGTATTATATAGTTATTACACACAGAGGGATCTATTCCTATATATTATATAGAGTCATAAGTTTTCTTTAGCCGAGAGAGAGCCCTCATCTTCACCGCACACACCGACACTACCCCCCCATCATCACCGCACACACCCCAGCAGTACTGCCCTCAACATCACCGCACACACCCCAGCACTACCGCCCTCACCATCACCGCACACACCCCGGCACTACCGCACCCATCATCACTGCACACACCGGCACTACCCCCCCATCATCACCGCACACACCCCAGCACTACCGCCCTCACCATCACTGCACACACCCCGGCACTACCGCACCCATCATCACCGCACACATATTTATTGTCTTTTATTCCAAATAAAGTATTTTTTCAGGTGTATGTGTTTATTTACTTTTACTTACAGGTTAATCATAGGGGGTGTCTCAGACTTTCATAGATGCCTGCCATGATTAACCTAGGACTTAGTGGCAGCTTTGGGCTGCCATTAACTCCTTATTACCACGATTGCCACCGCACCAGGGCAATTCGGGATAAGCCAGGGAGAGTCCCGGGACTGTCGCACCTAATGGATGCGACAATTCCGGGCGGCTGCTGGCTGATATTGTTATGCTGGGGGGCTCCCCATAACGTGGCGCTGCCCATCCTGAGAATATCAGCCTTCAGCCGTGTGGCTTTACCTAGGCTAGTATCAAAACTGGGGGGGACCGGACGTCATTTTTTTTATTTATTTATTTTACTGCATGATATAGACCCGCCCACCGGTGGCTGTGATTGGTTGCAGTAAGACAGCTGTCACTCAGCGTGGGGGTGTGTCTGACTGCAACCAATCACAGGCGCCGATGGGCGGGGAAAGCAGTGAATACGAGATGGAATAATGAGCGGCCGGCATTTTCAAAAGAGGAAAAGCCGCCAGAGCAGTCTGACAGCCGTGCAGTGCCGTGACAGTGATCGGTGAGAATGAGAGAGGGGGGAGAGGGAGAGACAGAGAGAGAGACAGAGATACCAGGAGTAATTGTAAACGATTTAGAACGTTCTGCTGGACATGCTGAGCATGCTCAGTAGAACTTGACGGAATCCTGCACTGGAATCCGTCACCAAATGCTTGGCGACAGAATCCAGCACCATAGACATTCATCATGCCTCTTAACGGATCCCGACCTAATCCTGCGGAATGCGTTTTTTTACAGCAACAAAAAACACTACATGCTGCGTTCCTTCCTCCCGACGGCCACTGATGTTCCCCAACAAAACAACTGATGCGCCGCGGGGCGGATGCAACGCAAGACCATCCGTTGCAATCAGCCCTTAATAGAAGCCTATGAGGAATAAACGGCTTCCTGCAACGGTTACCGTAATTCCTCAAGGCGGCGGATTGCAACGGATGCCGCACAACGCAAGTGTGAAAGCGGCCTTAGTCAATGCTTCCTCGAAAAAGTGCCGGCTTTTCCTTCAGATTTTTTTTTTAATTTAAAAATCCCATGTTCTATTTTGCAGAGCCAATCGCCACTGGAAAAGCGCAATTATTAGCGCTGAAAATAAAGCACTAGTGGGAAACTGGCTGTAGGGCTCATGGGCACGTAACTGCAGAATATTCTGCAGCGATTTGACAGCACATGTGCGCTTCAAATCGCTGCAGAAAGACCTCATAATGAATGCAGTATTTTTGTTTAAAAAATCCGATTTCATGCGCTCGGGATGCTGCCCCCACCATAGACAGAGCGGGAGCCGCATCCAGAACGCACGGAATAATTGACATGCTGCTTTTCTGAACGCACGGATTTGGGTCAAAATTTTAGCACCCAAATTGCTGCGTTCAAAAAAGCAACATGCGCACGTATCATGCACAATCTACATAGAATGTGTAGGGGACGCATGCATTTACGCTGCAGTGCAATACACAGCGTAAATGCATGAGAGTGCGCAACGTGCGCGTGAGCCCTTAGGCTGCTGTCACAACAGCGCTTTTCAAAGCACTTTTCACAGGTGCTTTTACAGTGTCTGAAAAAAGCGCTCAGGAACTGCGCTGATGTGAATGTGGCCTTAAGCGCTTTTAAGTCCATAGGCATTCATTGTAACAAAACGGCTATTTTCCTAGCGACGTTCTGAGCGGTTTTCCAAGTGATTTAAAAATCGCACAATTTAGCAGTGAAAAAGCGCTGGCGGGAAAGTCTCCTTAGGGACCATTTTAAATGCTTAGGAAGCTTTTGCAGGTGTTTGGGGGTTCATTTTTCTAATTTTTTTTAAATACCGTGGAACCTTGGTTTACGAGAACAGTCTGTTCTGGGAGTTGCTTGTAAACCAAGTTACTCGTCTAGCAAAGCAAGATTTCCCATAGGAGATCATTGCAATGTAGACAATTCCTTCCACAACTTGTTCAATGTCCCATCCTGGTCCCCTATTGTGTCATTTCACACATGCAGAAACACACACACACAAGCACGCGCGCGCACACACACATGCGCCTATTATGCTCACCTTACCATCCGTTCCATCACCGCCCTCCCGGTTCTTGTAGTTCGCCGATACATGATGTGTATCAAGTAACCATCGTGACGATGGAGGAACTTCCGCTGCCAGAGCACTGTCTATAAGACACCCACCCATGATTAACCTGTAAGTGAAAGTAAATAAACACACGAAAAAAATACTTTATTTGGAATAAAAGACAAAAACACCCTCTTTCACCACTTTATTAATCCCCAAAGACCCCTCCAGGTCCAGCTTAATCCTCATGCGGTCCCACGGAGCTTTCGGCTCTGCTACATGAAGCTGACAGGAGTGGTCAGAAAACACTGCCACTCACTGTGAGCTCCACGCAGCAACTGAAGTGAATCGCGCTGTCAGCGGGGACGTCACTCAGGTAGTGCCAGGGGGTGTGCGGTGATGATAGGGGCAGTAGTGCCGGTGTGTATGGTGATGATGTGGGGGCTAGTACCGGGTTGTGCGCGGTGATGATGTGGGGGCTAGTGCCGGTGTGTGCGGTGATGATGGGTGTGGTAGTGCTTGTGTGTGTGCGGTGATGATGAACAAGAACCATAGTCAGCTCACCCCTCTTCACTCCTGGACTCCAACCGATGCAGGGAACGCCCTGGCCCGGGCGGAAAGACAACTTCAAAAAAGGCAGAAATCCAGCATCAAGGAGAGCAGTGGATTAAAACTTGCTTTTATTGGAAAGGTAAAAACAAAAAGTGGTCCAGTGAGCACAGAGGCACAAGTATTATGCGTGTAAACCAACGCGTTTCGACCAGAGCGTCTTATTCATGGCATGTGGTAGTGCTTGTGTGTGTGCGGTGATGATGGGGGGCGGTAGTGCTGGTGTGTGCGGTGATGATTGGGGCGGTAGTGTTGGAATGTGTGCGGTGATGATGGGGGCGGTAGTGCCGGGGTGTGTGACGCACTGTGACGGATGCCAAACGATGCAAGTGTAAAAGTAGCCGTAAGCCAGCGCGCTCCTGCGGGCAAAAGACGTGCTTCTCCCGAGCACTAAGCACCCATGAAGAAGCGGTACTGTGAATGCCACCTAAGAGGGCTTTCACACTAGCGCTTTTCCACGAGCGCCGCACTTCTCCACACGGAGGCCCCCGCACTATTCAATGCTGGTAAAAATGCCGCTTTTCATGGCGGCAATTTAAAATCTTTTCCTGGGTTCTATTTTCCAGCCAAAGAGCAGCAATTAGCGATGGGGAAAGCCTCATGTGACATTAGCCTAAGGCCGCTTTCACATCAGCACTTCTGAGAGCGCTAACTGCTGCGATTTGGTGAATGGGCTTTTTTTAATATTGCTTCCTATGGCCATTTAAGCCCTAGGACTTAAATATCTTTGTGCCATGACTATTCTCCACTGCCAAGTTCTGGAAACAGCCCATGTTCTTCAAGATCACCGGAGCTTTTATTAACACTTGTTACAAGCGCTTTGCTAGGTGCAACATGGGCGCTTGTCATACACCTCACCAGACATGGGCTACAAGTGTCACATTCCCTGTGTTATGCCACTCATGAACAAACAACGCCACAAGCCCCCCCATGTATGCAGCCACTCAACGTATGCGACCCCCCCCATGTATGTAGCCACACCACGTATGCAACCCCCCATGTATGCAGCCACTCCACGTATGCGACCCCCCCATGTATGTAGCCACACCACGTATGTGACCCCCCCATGTATGTAGCCACACCACGTATGCGACCCCCCCCATGTATGTAGCCACACCACGTATGCGACCCCCCCATGTATGTAGCCGCATCACGTATGTGACCCCCACCCCATGTATGTAGCCACACCACGTATGTCACCCCCATCCCATGTATGTAGCCACACCACATATGTGACCCCCCAATGTATGCAGCCACACCACATATGTGACCCCCCCATGTATGCAGCCACACCACATATGTGACCCCCCCATGTATGCAGCCACTACACGTATGTGACCCTCCCATGCACACGACCCACTTATGCATGCAGCCCTTATGTGTCAGTATATAGGTTCTCCCATTTCTCCATATGAAGCTTCCCCAATGTACACAGTTCCCCTTCTCCCCAACAGTATACAGCTCTCCTCCTCCCCAACAGTATACAGCTCTCCTCCTCCCCAACAGTATACAGCTCTCCTCCTCCCCAACAGTATACAGCTCTCCTCCTCCCCAACAGTATACAGCTCTCCTCCTCCCCAACAGTATACAGCTCTCCTCCTCCCCAACAGTATACAGCTCTCCTCCTCCCCAACAGTATACAGCTCTCCTCCTCCCCAACAGTATACAGCTCTCCTCCTCCCCAACAGTATACAGCTCTCCTCCTCCCCAACAGTATACAGCTCTCCTCCTCCCCAACAGTATACAGCTCTCCTCCTCTCCAACAGTATACAGCTCTCCTCCTCCCCAACAGTATACAGCTCTCCTCCTCCCCAACAGTATACAGCTCTCCTCCTCCCCAACAGTATACAGCTCTCCTCCTCCCCAACAGTATACAGCTCTCCTCCTCCCCAACAGTATACAGCTCTCCTCCTCCCCAACAGTATACAGCTCTCCTCCTCCCCAACAGTATACAGCTCTCCTCCTCCCAACAGTATACAGCTCTCCTCCTCCCAACAGTATACAGCTCTCCTCCTCCCCAACAGTATACAGCTCTCCTCCTCCCAACAGTATACAGCTCTCCTCCTCCCCAACAGTATACAGCTCTCCTCCTCCCCAACAGTATACAGCTCTCCTCCTCCCCAACAGTGTACAGCTCTCCTCCTCCCCAACAGTGTACAGCTCTCCTCCTCCCCAACAGTGTACAGCTCTCCTCCTCCCCAACAGTGTACAGCTCTCCTCCTCCCCAACAGTATACAGCTCTCCTCCTCCCCAACAGTATACAGCTCTCCTCCTCCCCAACAGTATACAGCTCTCCTCCTCCCCAACAGTATACAGCTCTCCTCCTACGCAACAGTATACAGCTCTCCTCCTCCCCAACAGTATACAGCTCTCCTCCTCCCCAACAGTATACAGCTCTCCTCCTCCCCAACAGTATACAGCTCTCCTCCTCCCCAACAGTATACAGCTCTTCTCCTACGCAACAGTATATAGCTCCCCTTCTCCCCAACAGTATACAGCTCTCCTCCTCTCCAACAGTATACAGCTCTTCTCCTACGCAACAGTATATAGCTCCCCTTCTCCCCAACAGTATACAGCTCTCCTCCTCCCCAACAGTATACAGCTCCGTCCTCCCCAACAGTATACAGCTCTCCTCCTCCCCAACAGTATACAGCTCTCCTCCTCCCCAACAGTATACAGCTCTCCTCCTCCCCAACAGTATACAGCTCTCCTCCTCTCCAACAGTATACAGCTCTTCTCCTACGCAACAGTATATAGCTCTCCTCCTCTCCAACAGTATACAGCTCTCCTCCTCTCCAACAGTATACAGCTCTCCTCCTCCCCAACAGTATACAGCTCTCCTCCTGTTGGGGGACACCTCCCGGTCTCTCAGGGTCACGGAGGTGGATTTCAAATCAGAACTGCGCAGATGTATATGAATCAGGAAAATGACCACACAGAGAAACGTGTCTCTATTTGGGAGAAGTGGATGCCTTCTGCCAGTGTATTCAAAAGCATAACATTTTATACAGCTTTTTGGACAGTCCTGTAAAACAACATTCCTTTAAGGCATTCAGGTGTGTCTGGGAAGAGATGAAAGTCTATTCAAGAATATTGCTTAATCATGAGTCTAACCGGTTTTCCAAGACTGGAAGAAGACATTGAAGAATGTCACTTTACTTATTTATGAGACTGCAAACTCATTACTTAGCCCTAAGCATAGTTGGTTTACGTTTACAATCCTTGCAACATTTCATTCAGGTATATGTAAAAATCAATACATAAAACATAGAAAATACAGATTAATCTTATTATAATATAATATCATACTGGACAAACGATTCATAGCCTAGGCCTTCACAGTCCCCCCTTAATAAGATTATCTGTCTACTTACTCCGTGAGGGCTACCCAGAGACTACAGTGTCTTATAGATATGGTATATAGGTGCGTGCTATCACGCTCTTTCCTAGCATCTTCACCTCAGTTCCCACAGAGGGGATCCGGGCCCCATGGTGCCCTTCTATAACAACCTGCTAAGTTTGACTTTGGGTTGTTGAGCTTTGATGGTAACCATTGTGTCAGATTTGGAGGGGGCTACTGGTGTATGTAATACTGAAGAGAAGGTTGCCATGGCTATAGCCTCGTTTGTCCCCTTATTACAAATCTTCTTACAGCAAGGCAAAATACAGTAAACAATAATTATAGTAAAAAACAACACTAGAAGGGTTATAATCCCTATATGAATTAGTATCCCTTTCAGAGAGGTCATCCAACTAAACCAGTCACCCCAAGGATTGGTTACCCCTGAATTTTCTTTCAATTCTTTAGATAGGGAATTTAATTATTTCAGGGCCTGGGTAACCTTACCTTTTGGGCCTGTTTCATCTGGGACATAAGTACAACAGGCCTCTCCTATCATTGCACAGACACCTCCTTTTTCTGCTAATAACATATCCAGAGCCATCCGATTCTGGTTGGCCAGCAGAGTAGTCTGACCCAACTGAGTAGCTAACCCAGTTAAGGAGTTCCTGAAGTAATTAACAAATCTCTGTTGATTATAATAGAGATAATTGATCCATGCAACATTTTTATTCACAGTAATAATGGGAAGTAAGGACTTAAATCCTGCTGCTACTTCATCTCTGGCCTTATTCTTGTAGTGGGTGGGCCTACCCCCTACTAGTCTAGCATAGATAACCCGGCACTGTTGTTATTAAAAAATGTTTTATTATTGTATATGATGTGTTAGGGCACCCCCTAGTGGCCGGGTGGGACGGCTGTTGCCACCGGGGAGGAGGAGTCGGCCGGATCGCTAGGCAAGGAGGCAAGGTCTGAATGTGTGTGAGGGAGAAAGATCCGGGTCAGCGGAGAGTGAGCATCTGCAGCGGCAAGTGCGATTGTGTGAGCGGACCATCAAGGGACACCGGAGATCAGGAGGTGGACGTAACCTCAGAGCCTATTCTGCCGGTGTGGGTCCGGTGTATGCTTGGCTGAAGAGTGGGAGCCCGGAGGAAGTAGAGTACTTTGGGCATATCCCCACCAGAGGGTGCGTTTGGGCAGGTTGTCCCCAGCTCCACTAATATTGCCGGAATCCGCTGACCGGAGTGTTTTATCTTTGAGAATAAATGTCGTTTTTATTGCATCTGGACTTTTGCCTGCAGCCTTTTTGTGCATCGGCCGATGAAGACACCGACATACACTCACTCAACATTAAAGAGGTGATGCAGCCAGGGATGTGCCTTGAATACAGTGCTGCCACGACTACACAGCCAGAGGCCTCCCTGGCTGGTCACTTCAATTGGCGTAGTCGGCAGGATCCGAGTCCCTTGCCGGAGAACCAGGAGTCTGAAGACCAAGTAGTGCCTGAAGCACGGAATTCGGATTATGAAAGAAGATTCCCAGTCCCATGGTGGGAGGAAGAAGTGCCCAAGGCGTTGGACCGGGCACAAGATGGCGGCAAGATGGCCGACGTCTGTGAAGAAACAGAAAAGGCGCGGAAAATTGGCGCCGAAAGAAGAGCCTGGGGCTGGCCGGTGCCGAAGAGAAAGCATGGAGTACTCCGCCCAAAGAGGGGAGGCGCCAGCTCCAGGGCACGGAAGAAGAAAAGGAAAAAGAAGTACCTCAGCGGAGGAGTCAAGATGATGCGTGAGGCTGGGGGTGGAGTCCGTTTAAGAGCGGGAAACGAAGACCCGCCTCCACTTCCTCCAGCCTCAGCGTCGACACCACCGCCATTAATAGCGATTCTGTCGGAAACCGAGATGGAGAACTTTGGGCAACCTGCGGAGTTGGCGACGACGATGGCCCTCATCAGCCTCGGTCGAGGCCGACCTCGGTTCGCCCCTGCTAGCGAGGCCGCGATAGCGGACCTTCCCATTGGACCGGGAGGTTCTACGAGGCCAGACAAAGTTTCCTGGAAGACCTCATGGGATGCTCAAACCGGGAGCACCATCACAGAGGTGAAGGCGACCTATGCTACCCCGCCCATGCCAAGCCGTCCGGGGGTTGCTGTTTTCCCATGGGACACCCCGCAGCTTAACGCCGCCGCCACACCCTTTGTTCCGGCGCCAGAGTCGGCCGAGGAGTTAGCCGGGCGTCTAGAGAAGGACCACCTGGGCTTCTTCTGGGACCCAGTCATCGTCTCACCGGAGGAGTCGCGCCCCAGTGTTCCGCCCCCGAAGCCTGACCCCGTCCAAGAACGACTCCTGGCTGAGACTGTTGCCCGGGAAATGCTGTTCGGTTCCGGTGGCGAGAAGTTAGCCCAGCAGTTTGTGACCGGGGTGGTAGTCAAGTTTAATCAGCAAGAGGGATACGGCTTCATCCGAGAAGTGGAGACCGGGGATGATTATTTTTATAACCGGGTTCATCTCGACGTCGAAGGACTCCCTAAGCGACTTCACACCCTTTGGCCGGGCGAAAAAGTCACCTTCCTGCCGGATGCCGGTAGCCGCGGCCTGTTTGCCGTCTGCGTCTCCCGCATGCCGACCACCCGGGAAGCGGAGCAGTGGCAGGAGGAGATAGAGTGGGAGGAGCAGCAAGAGCGGCGCCGGAGCCATGCCAAACCGCTCCCGCCCGCGCCTCCTCAGCCCCAGCGCGTCCTGGCTGCTGCCCCGGAAGCAGTGATGGAACCGGCTCCTGATCCGGAGAAGTTCCCAGCCGTGGTAGCGGTGACCCAAAACGTGACTAATAAGCCGGTCATTATGCTGGATGCACCACCACCATCCCGGGCAGGAACACCGTCACCGCCAAGAGGAGCTGCAGCAGCTGTGCCGGAGGAACCGTCCTACGCCCCGGTGTCTTTCAGGCGAATCCGCCGCCAACCGGGACAAACTCTGGGGGCCTACATCCAGGCTCAAGCGGAAGAATGGAAGAGAGCCTGGCCCCCAGAGTAAGTTGTTGCCTCCAGCACTTGCCGAGACCGGTGTTGTTCCAGACCGGCAGAAAGTTCCTCTGTTGTTGTAAAGTTTTACGGGCCTGTTGCCCCCAGCAAAGACCGGGAGCGCTCTTGAAGCCTCCGGGCACCTCCAGCGAAGACCGGGAGCGCTACTGAAGCCTCCGGGCACCCATCTAAGACCGGGAGCGCTGTTGAGCCTCCGGGCGCTATCCAGAGACCGGGAGCGCTGTTGCGCCATCAAGCGCCCCTCAAGACCGGGAGCGCCGCTGAACTGGTGCCGCTGTTGAGGACTGAACCGAAAGGTTTTTATGTGTTTATGTTTTTATGTGTTTAAGAGCCTTGCCGGGAGGCTCGGATTTTAAGAGGGGAGGCATGTAGTGGGTGGGCCTACCCCCTACTAGTCTAGCATAGATAACCCGGCACTGTTGTTATTAAAAAATGTTTTATTATTGTATATGATGTGTTAGGGCACCCCCTAGTGGCCGGGTGGGACGGCTGTTGCCACCGGGGAGGAGGAGTCGGCCGGATCGCTAGGCAAGGTCTGAATGTGTGTGAGGGAGAAAGATCCGGGTCAGCGGAGAGTGAGCATCTGCAGCGGCAAGTGCGATTGTGTGAGCGGACCATCAAGGGACACCGGAGATCAGGAGGTGGACGTAACCTCAGAGCCTATTCTGCCGGTGTGGGTCCGGTGTATGCTTGGCTGAAGAGTGGGAGCCCGGAGGAAGTAGAGTACTTTGGGCATATCCCCACCAGAGGGTGCGTTTGGGCAGGTTGTCCCCAGCTCCACTAATATTGCCGGAATCCGCTGACCGGAGTGTTTTATCTTTGAGAATAAATGTCGTTTTTATTGCATCTGGACTTTTGCCTGCAGCCTTTTTGTGCATCGGCCGATGAAGACACCGACATACACTCACTCAACATTAAAGAGGTGATGCAGCCAGGGATGTGCCTTGAATACAGTGCTGCCACGACTACACAGCCAGAGGCCTCCCTGGCTGGTCACTTCATTCTCATCTGGGACCCCTCTTGGGACTCCAATTACATCAATATATACATGGGGGTCTTCCAATAGGTCATTGTTTGACACAGTTCTACGGGGCCTGGTTCTACCTTGGATACTTGTTCTTATCTGTGATAAATAGCAAATTTTTCTTTTGGTCTGGAAAAATTATTTTAAAATTTAACTTTTAATAATGCAACTAAAAGTGATGAAGTATCACGAACACCAGACAAACAACATAAAAGGTTCTGGCCCTCCTATCGTTTCAAGGATTCATATAAGCCAAGAAATTGTTTGGACCTTTATCCCAAATGTAATCGGACTTCAATACCCATCAATATAGGTGCCAATTGACATTAGTGTCCAAAAAATTGGATAATTCTTACCTTACTCCATAACAAAGAAATGAATTGGTCTCACCACATATTATTTGGATGTCATCAAACGCACATATTGGGGTCACGGAATACCCCTACCTCCCGATGCATTTCATTCAAGTATCGAACTCTTCAGGGGAGTCTCAAAAAATATATTACATCCTTTTAGGGTCCTTCAGAAACTGAACCCATACATCCGCATGACATGCTGAAAACAAATATACAATATCATAGGCATCAGCATGTCAGCCCACCAAACAAATCCATAGATGAAATTGGTACATAAAAAAACTCACCAACTAGTGAGGATTCATCACATAGCCAATCTGTGACGCATCCAATTTCGGTCCCAAAAGTTATGGACCCATAGCCTATACACCATGCTGGGAGATAATGTGCAACTTTATAAGATAAGAGTCAGCACATCAAAGCTGCTGTACACACAAAACAAACAAACAATTAGGGGACTCACCATGTGGCTGGAGCGGCCGTGCTTATCGCTCTATCAAAGGAGCTACTGCACGCCGCCCAGATTTAAATATTCCCACCACGTCATAGCATATGATGTAACTTCCGGTCATGTGACTAATGAACAGCTCAGAATGCTTATACAGTTTCCATAGCGCCCGGACAAGCCATCCAGCGTCACTACCGCCCTCCAAGTCACATGACCGCATCTGAAGCATACCACGTCATATTGTCTATTTGGCTACCATGGCGCCGGGCCACACCCACCCGGTCATGTGACACCGACAAACTCAAAACATCTATGCGGCCACACAAACGCCAGGACCTACTACCCGGCTCCTATCAGATCACATACCCGCAGCTAAGTCCGACTATATCATACTGCTGGAGCGGCTCCCATCGCGCCGGAATTCGCCGCCCCGCACAGTGCCCGCCTCCAAATCACATGACCGCAGTGGGGCTGCACCGTACAAGGAAATTATGCAGTTACCATGGTATTCAATGACGCTAGATGGTGCTGACGTACCGTTCAGAGCAAAGCATTGTCAGCTGGGTAAACCAAATCCGGCCACACAAGTCGTCGGGTTAGATCACCAGGTGACGCAACTGTCCCCAGGTTACAGAGCTGCAATTAAACCCCCTTAACAATGTTAAATATGGTTACAAAAGCTCAAAATAACACTCATGTCAACACACGCCATTCTATCACAAACGATTGCCATGATAACTCATACAATCGTCCATGAATGGTGTACATAGAATAGTGTGCGTAAAAAAACAGCAACATCTTTCCACCTCCTACCCAACAAAAATTGAAACAAAAGAGGGCATATCAAAATATATTTTTTATTTTTTCTTTGTGATGGGGAGGCTGCCCCCGTTCAATAAAAACGGTGCCACCCATAAACATCATAAAAGAATACATGGTGATTGCATACTGCATAGATACAGATCTCGGCCAAATCACCAAAAAAAATTTTTTTCATTCTGATACACAACTGGAGAAACATTAACTCCATAAAGATATGGTGTATCACCCAGATAAATGGGGGTATTCCCTATAGTACCATTATTTTCATAAAGCTCATAGCAGCCAATTTGAAGCACAAGACATCAAAAATATCAAAAAATATCACAAAGAAAAAATAAAAAATATATTTTGATATGCCCTCTTTTGTTTCAATTTTTGTTGGGTAGGAGGTGGAAAGATGTTGCTGTTTTTTTACGCACACTATTCTATGTACACCATTCATGGACGATTGTATGAGTTATCATGGCAATCGTTTGTGATAGAATGGCGTGTGTTGACATGAGTGTTATTTTGAGCTTTTGTAACCATATTTAACATTGTTAAGGGGGTTTAATTGCAGCTCTGTAACCTGGGGACAGTTGCGTCACCTGGTGATCTAACCCGACGACTTGTGTGGCCGGATTTGGTTTACCCAGCTGACAATGCTTTGCTCTGAACGGTACGTCAGCACCATCTAGCGTCATTGAATACCATGGTAACTGCATAATTTCCTTGTACGGTGCAGCCCCACTGCGGTCATGTGATTTGGAGGCGGGCACTGTGCGGGGCGGCGAATTCCGGCGCGATGGGAGCCGCTCCAGCAGTATGATATAGTCGGACTTAGCTGCGGGTATGTGATCTGATAGGAGCCGGGTAGTAGGTCCTGGCGTTTGTGTGGCCGCATAGATGTTTTGATTTTGTCGGTGTCACATGACCGGGTGGGTGTGGCCCGGCGCCATGGTAGCCAAATAGACAATATGACGTGGTATGCTTCAGATGCGGTCATGTGACTTGGAGGGCGGTAGTGACGCTGGATGGCTTGTCCGGGCGCTATGGAAACTGTATAAGCATTCTGAGCTGTTCATTAGTCACATGACCGGAAGTTACATCATATGCTATGCCGTGGTGGGAATATTTAAATCTGGGCGGCGTGCAGTAGCTCCTTTGATAGAGCGATAAGCACGGCCGCTCCAGCCACATGGTGAGTCCCCTAATTGTTTGTTTGTTTTGTGTGTACAGCAGCTTTGATGTGCTGACTCTTATCTTATAAAGTTGCACATTATCTCCCAGCATGGTGTATAGGCTATGGGTCCATAACTTTTGGGACCGAAATTGGATGCGTCACAGATTGGCTATGTGATGAATCCTCACTAGTTGGTGAGTTTTTTTATGTACCAATTTCATCTATGGATTTGTTTGGTGGGCTGACATGCTGATGCCTATGATATTGTATATTTGTTTTCAGCATGTCATGCGGATGTATGGGTTCAGTTTCTGAAGGACCCTAAAAGGATGTAATATATTTTTTGAGACTCCCCTGAAGAGTTCGATACTTGAATGAAACGCGTCGGGAGGTAGGGGTATTCCGTGACCCCAATATGTGCGTTTGATGACATCCAAATAATATGTGGTGAGACCAATTCATTTCTTTGTTATGGAGTGAGGTAAGAATTATCCAATTTTTTGGACACTAATGTCAATTGGCACCTATATTGATGGGTATTGAAGTCCGATTACATTTGGGATAAAGGTCCAAACAATTTCTTGGCTTATATGAATCCTTGAAACGATAGGAGGGCCAGAACCTTTTATGTTGTTTGTCTGGTGTTCGTGATACTTCATCACTTTTAGTTGCATTATTAAAAGTTAAATTTTAAAATAATTTTTCCGGACCAAAAGAAAAATTTGCTATTTATCATTGATAAACTGTATTTATACCCAGTGGCTATTTATTTTACTTGTTCTTATCTGCTCAAAGGTAACTCCATGATTTACAGGGCTTATTAGGATCGGCATTAACACTTTCATTAGGGCACATTATCCTGACCAAGGAAGTTTGAGTCTAGATCTTATCTTGAGGTTAGCACATAACAAAACAACATTTGCTACACGTTGTCTGTGGTCTTTTCCAGATGTTAAATGAGAAGGAGGATACTTGGTTGGTGCTAGTCCTGTCCAGGGCCGACTCGTGAACCTTGGTGATCTGCTCTTGATAAAGATCCAAAGCGTGATGAGGCTTCATGTGAACAGTTTGAGGCGTTGACTCAGAGAAGCCTTCTGAGATAATGGGTGGAATGGCAGCCACTCTCTGCTTCAGTTGTTTTAGGTCCATTGGTTTCTGAGGCGAAGACGTTAACTCGCGTGTCACTGCCAGTGCTCAGCAGACTAGGCCGGGGAGACATCAGCCTGGTGGGATGGGCTCTCCCAAAACTTTTCCCAGGATTAGAGGGTTAACAGCTGGCATTTTGTATTAAGGCAAATCAACGAATATATTTATATATGTGTTAGAAGAAAACAAAAGCATTCATAAATATGTATATTAGGCTACATCGACTAAACTACGTATAGGGGTCTGTGAAATGGCTGAATTAAGTATTTCAGGTTACTCAATTCTTATGGTGCCAGTCCCCCCTAAAGACTTATTTCTGCCATTTCCGAATACTAAGGGTACTGTGTTCCCTTAGGAAGAGAGGGAAAGAGATCTGTTGGGAAAACCTGCCTGACTGAACGTTGAGGCATGGGCGGAGAGGGGAAAGGGTTTTCTTCACCGGTTTGAGACTAAAGACTCCTAGACGAGTCCTCACCCTTTGTAGTTGGACTTTCCCATGTCTCAAGGTTCTCTAAGTCCTCTCTTCTACGTATTTTGGCAATGATGGTCTGACACTGTACAGGTCTTTTAAAAAGGATAAATACAAGCAAGACGCTCAGTGTAGCTTCGGTGGGCCGACCCTTCTGCAATGCGACGTGTGAATCCATGTTGCCCTGCCGTCGTGCTTATTGACATGTCTGTGGCTGGATGGCTCATTCTCGCTTGTCCTTTTAGGATCAATCAGTCCCCTGACTGAAGACCACGTGCTCCTGACACTGATTTAAAATCTGGAATTGGAGAATACACCTGTTTATCACACTATTTAGTCAATCATATAAAAAAATTGTACATGCCTGAGATAAACCAAAAAATATCTTACAAATAGACCTGTTTATCACGAAAAGAAGTTTCCACCTTTCTATAAAAATATACGCTTTCTTTACTTCTGTAAACCCATTTTTTACATACCACCTCCATCATGTGCTTTTCAGCAATAACGTCGCTTTCTGCACTGGAATGCCTCTGACCAAACCTGGAAAGAAATTTACACAACACGCACAAACTCACATAAACCTACTCATGGTAGATGTATATGACTAATCTGCAATCACCGGAGCAGTAGAGCGGATGAGGGGAGTGTTTCTACGAGGTCTTTTTAGTTTCTCCACTTTGTATTAAGCACAGGTCTTACAAGACATGGTGTGTCTGGCCACCTGGGTACTGAGCACTGGTGCCGCCCATATCTTGTCCACCACCACACTTATAATGATCTTTGTCACATGTGTTCATGGGTTACCTGGGCCATTATTGAGTAGAGCACTCATGGCAGAGAAAGCTTACCGCCCTTTATCCACAGACCTTCCTCAGTCACTGGCTCCCTGCGTCTCACACTCCGTTCCTTGCTGAATCGCTTGTTTCTGTAGGGATTTAAAAACACAAGTAGTGACCAATGTCACGGACGTGACAGGAGCCACCGAGGTACTGGTCTGCATTGGTAAAGGACTCTCAACTCTAGGCCCATTCACTGCTTCTTTGCTGTCTGCACCTGTGCGAGAGCCTCCACCTGGGCTCATATGCACTCTACGGTCTTTATAGGGTTTTCACGTCACACTAGAAAAGATCTGCTGCCTATAGCCACATTTGACTATCTTACCCCTTTCCGCTCTACAAACCACAGCAATCGCAAATCTTCATCTCGTTCTCCTATTCCGATGGGAGAGGAGTGGTTCGATTTTTATTACCTCATGTTGCGTAACCTCAGCATATCCAGTGCAGAATCAACCAGCAGCTTGGTATCTGGATCCATCTACGAAAAAAAACCTTAAAATCTGCATTAGCAATGGGCTCATCTGAGACATGTTCAAAATCTGACAATTCTTGTTACAGCAGAGCAATCATGAGATATATGTCTGTCTGCTGTATCCTCCATTACAGATAAAAATATAAAGACAACTTAATAGACAAACTCAATTGATTAACAAATTAAAAACTTAAAAATAGGTCTTTCCCCCCTTTTTGAATCCATTATCCAAAGCATAATTAGATTCAAAAAGTGTGTGTCACCGGAGCTCTACATTTAGGCACAAAAGTCACATTGTATAGATCATACCTAACCGGGAACACCATAAATATGTTATGTGTAGCCTTATAATGGAAAACGATTTCAATGACTTTTCAACCTTTGCTTGAAACACAGAAATCT
This sequence comes from Anomaloglossus baeobatrachus, assembly GCF_048569485.1. Classification (NCBI taxonomy): domain Eukaryota; kingdom Metazoa; phylum Chordata; class Amphibia; order Anura; family Aromobatidae; genus Anomaloglossus; species Anomaloglossus baeobatrachus. Next base: position 968,100,828 of record NC_134353.1, read on the forward strand.
GCATTACAATCTTTCTATAAAAATAATAAAGATTATAATAATTAACTAATTGTACACAGCCTGACCTCTATGCTCCAATATCTGCCAATAAATCTAAACATGTCCACAATTCAATTTATTCTGTTTAGATAGAATCAGTAAAATAAAACACTATTGTCAATTACTTTTTCCAATATAATTTACAATGCATTGCTAAAGTAGAGAAAAGTCTCCTTTTTTTTATAGCAAACAATAGGACTACCCCCCCTGTAAGTTGAAACTTTAGTTGTTTGACCCACAAACTGGAAATACCTGTATTTTGGGTCCACACCCTGAAGCCAAAAGCAAACAGGGCTTGTCTTCCCCTTGTTGGGTTAAAAATCTATATACTCCTTTATTTATTTCTTTTTAACAAAAAAACAAAACATGCAACTCTCAAAATTCACCCATCCCATCCACAACTGGAATACATCCTTTTTCATTTTTTTCTTCTTATCTTCCATCATATCTGTTTCAAAGGTACGTTTATTTAAAATGTTTTTTTTTTCCTCTTAGTTTATTGCTCACTAATTAATAAGGCTATGTGCCCACGCTGCAGATTTCGCGCGTATTTTGCCGCGGATTTCCTGAAAATCTGCAGCAGCGGCACTTCCAAGCCATTTCAATGGCATTTTGGAAATGCTGTGTCCATGCTGCGGATTTTTCCGCGGCGGATTTGCCGCGAAAGTCGCGGATTTTCATGCAGAAAAATCCGCAGGTACATTCTACCGTGGACACATAGCCTAAGGCATTCCCCCTATGACTGTGCTTACTCAATCCAACCTACACACTGGATATATCTTAAATGTCTTCCACTGCCATCTCCAGCACAACCACTCATTCATTCATTCATTCATTCATATTAAATCTTTCAGTATTATAAACTTTTACTAACAGCTTTAATTTAATATTTTCAATATAGCAATGGATGTTAACATTTTGATCCCTGAGGCTCACATTGCAAATACTCATTAAATCCAATTTCCTACTAACCTGACACTCTCTTTATGACTGACCCAAGTCCCAAATATTACTTTATATATATTTAACCATGATCTTAGTCTAATTATAGATAAAACACCTTTTTTCTGTCTGAGTATGTAGTAGTCCACCCAATCTGTTGTTTAAACATTTACACATTACATGGTCTTCTTCACACATCCCCCTCTCACTTCTTTTGTAATAACCATGCCTCGACCACCATGTGCTTCATCCACCATTTTTAGATCTGACCTAAAATAGCACATGGTTTATCATAGTATTGCGGCCTAGAGTCTCCACATCCACAACAAAGTTCACTCTCATCCGGATTTTTCCAGTGACAGCTAGAACAGGCCCATACCACACCATCGCCATTTTTTGGTCGCTCACAAGGTACATTTTTATTATATACATAACTCAAAATTCTGTCTTTTTCCCTTTCCCCTTCTACCCAATTCTCTCTATATAGACACTATATAGACTTTTAGAAACCCTTCCCCATGCATTGTTTTTCAAAACACCTTTTTTTTTTTTTTTTTTTTTTTTAGTGTGCTAATCTAGCAAAGTTCTCTGCAACAATATACATTGCTGGGGAATTTTGAGACCTTACAATAGATAACACAGTTTGTATATATTGTACACTAATATCCATGAAAGAAAGGAAAATCAAAATATTAATGAAATACTGGCAGTCTGTATCTCAAGAAATCTAATTCTCCATAATACACGTCTCTGTTGGATCTATTTTTTCTAAATGGATATAATACCTTCCAACATTATTGGGGTAAGTCTTTATGAATTTTTAGATTAGCTAACACGGTGCAAAAATATGTATTTACCTGCCCCTATTCTATTTTAAGATATAATGCTGCCACACTTTTACAACACCAATTGTTCAAAATTTTCACTTATTTGTACAATAAGGGGTCGACACTTCAGGGACTCAAAGTAACAAATGTTGTACTTGTAAACTCTCTATTCTCACCAGGCTATCCAACATATTCCTCTGATTCTTCCTGAATCGTCTGACCACCTTGTAAAACCATTTGCCGGGCCATTTCCCCAGCATGATGTAAATTTGAATTAGCCGGGTTAACATACACCCCTGTCTCCTGCACCTTCTTCTTCTATTTCAATCTATCCTTCTGACTGCAACATCTGCGCTACACTTTACCAAACACCTGTGCATCTTCCCACAATCCTTTATCTTTCAACTTCACTTTCTTTCCCTTCAATGCCGCATTCCATGTGACAGCTGTAGCCGTCCGCTCCTAGGCAAACCTAACACCTTAGAAATCTCTGAGGCATGGCGCACAACTTTCTTTTCCTCTCTGTCTGTCACTAGTTCTATAACATTCTGCAAACCTTCTCAACTTTCTTTTTCTCCACCTAAGCATTGTTGCTGTCTTGACGGCAGTTGGATTACACTAATTCAAGACTATATGGTGCACGCTACAGTCCGGCCGGCACTGGGGCGTTCCACCCTTACTCTAGCTCCCTCAGCTAAGTAAAAACAAAGGTGTCCCGTGAAAGGAGGAGGACGTACAAAAATGTCACATACAAGTATGTCCCGCCCTCCGGACTTGGTCAGCTGTACCAATTTATTGTCCTAATCCCTATCTTCGATCACGGGTATCCCCCCCGTATCCTCAAACTACGGATCGGGTCAGTCTATCCAGCTATATCCAACTGCTGCCGTCTTACTCCCTACAATCCATCCTCCGGATCCCTTGTGACAATTGAAATCCACACCACAGGGTAGGATTCGAGCTACTGGGCCCCCAGCGGGCATCACCACCGAGTCACTATCGGTTACCTTTAACTCCGATGGGGACACAAGGCCTGTCACCCCCTCCTCTCCAAAAACAACCTTGTCGGCAGTGAATACACAGTATGTAACACTTACCGGGGCTGTTGGTTGATCAGGCCTGTTGGAGCGGAGGGAGGTCCTGGTCCGTGACGTCCAAGGTATCGGGGTGTCCAGGTATCGGGGTGCTCCTTATGGGGGCCCCACGATTTGGGCGCCAAACTGTTGGGGGAGACCTCCCGGTCTCTCAGGGTCACGGAGGTGGATTTCAAATCAGAACTGCGCAGATGTATATGAATCAGGAAAATGACCACACAGAGAAACGTGTCTCTATTTGGGAGAAGTGGATGCCTTCTGCCAGTGTATTCAAAAGCATAACATTTTATACAGCTTTTTGGACAGTCCTGCAAAACAACATTCCTTTAAGGCATTCAGGTGTGTCTGGGAAGAGAGGAAAGTCTATTCAAGAATATTGCTTAATCATGAGTCTAACCGGTTTTCCAAGACTGGAGGAAGACATTGAAGAATGTCACTTTACTTATTTATGAGACTGCAAACTCATTACTTAGCCCTAAGCATAGTTGGTTTACGTTTACAATCCTTGCAACATTTCATTCAGGTATATGTAAAAAGCAATACATAAAACATAGAAAATACAGATTAATCTTATTATAATATAATATCATACTGGACAAACGATTCATAGCCTAGGCCTTCACACTCCTCCCCAACAGTATACAGCTCTCCTCCTCCCCAACAGTATATAGCTCTCCTCCTCCCCAACAGTATATAGCTCTCCTCCTCTCCAACAGTATACAGCTCTCCTCCTCCCCAACAGTATATAGCTCTCCTCCTCCCCAACAGTATATAGCTCTCCTCCTCCCCAACAGTATACAGCTCCCCTCCTCTCCAACAGTATACAGCTCTCCTCCTCCCCAACAGTATACAGCTCTCCTCCTCCCCAACAGTATACAGCTCTTCTCCTACGCAACAGTATATAGCTCCCCTTCTCCCCAACAGTATACAGCTCTCCTCCTACCCAACAGTATACAGCTCCCTCCTCCCCAACAGTATACAGCTCTTCTCCTACGCAACAGTATATAGCTCCCCTTCTCCCCAACAGTATACAGCTCTCCTCCTACCCAACAGTATACAGCTCCGTCCTCTCCAACAGTATACAGCTCTCCTCCTCTCCAACAGTATATAGCTCTCCTCCTCCCCAACAGTATACAGCTCTCCTCCTCTCCAACAGTATACAGCTCTCCTCATCCCCAACAGTATACAGCTCTCCTCATCCCCAACAGTATATAGCTCTCCTCCTCCCCAACAGTATATAGCTCTCCTCCTCCCCAACAGTATACAGCTCTCCTCCTCTCCAACAGTATACAGCTCTCCTCATCCCCAACAGTATACAGCTCTCCTCCTCTCCAACAGTATACAGCTCTCCTCATCCCCAACAGTATATAGCTCTCTTCCTCCCCAACAGTATATAGCTCTCCTCCTCCCCAACAGTATATAGCTCTCCTCCTCCCCAACAGTATACAGCTCTCCTCCTCTCCAACAGTATACAGCTCTTCTCCTACGCAACAGTATATAGCTCCCCTTCTCCCCAACAGTATACAGCTCTCCTACCCAACAGTATACAGCTCTCCTCCTCCCCAACAGTATACAGCTCTCCTCCTCCCCAACAGTATACAGCTCTCCTCCTCCCCAACAGCATACAGCTCTCCTCCTCCCCAACAGTATACAGCTCTCCTCCTCCCCAACAGTATACAGCTCTCCTCCTCCCCAACAGTATACAGCTCTCCTCCTCCCCAACAGTATATAGCTCTCCTCCTCCCCAACAGTATATAGCTCTCCTCCTCCCCAACAGTATATAGCTCTCCTCCTCCCCAACAGTATACAGCTCTCCTCCTCCCCAACAGTATACAGCTCTCCTCCTCTCCAACAGTATACAGCTCTTCTCCTCCCCAACAGTATACAGCTCTCCTCCTACGCAACAGTATATAGCTCCCCTTCTCTTCAACAGTATACATCTCTCCTCCTCCCCAACAGTATACAGCTCTCCTCCTCCCCAACAGTATACAGCTCTCCTCCTCTCCAACAGTATATAGCTCTCCTCCTCCCCAACAGTATATAGCTCTCCTCCTCCCCAACAGTATATAGCTCTCCTCCTCCCCAACAGTATACAGCTCTCCTCCTCCCCAACAGTATACAGCTCTCCTCCTCCCCAACAGTATACAGCTCTCCTCCTCCCCAACAGTATATAGCTCTCCTCCTCCCCAACAGTATATAGCTCTTCTCCTACGCAACAGTATATAGCTCCCCTTCTCCCCAACAGTATACAGCTCTTCTCCTCTCCAACAGTATACAGCTCTCCTCCTCCCCAACAGTATACAGCTCTTCTCCTACGCAACAGTATATAGCTCCCCTTCTCTCCAACAGTATACAGCTCTCCTCCTCCCCAACAGTATACAGCTCTCCTCCTCCCCAACAGTATACAGCTCTCCTCCTCCCCAACAGTATACAGCTCTCCTCCTCTCCAACAGTATACAGCTCTCCTCCTCCCCGACAGTATACAGCTCCGTCCTCTACAACAGTATATAGCTCTCCTCCTCTCCAACAGTTTACAGCTCTCCTCCTCTCCAACAGTATATAGCTCTCCTCCTCATCAACAGTATATAGCTCTCCTCCTCCCCAACAGTATATAGCTCTCTTCCTCCCCAACAGTATATAGCTCTCCTCCTCCCCAACAGTATACAGCTCTCCTCCTCTCCAACAGTATACAGCTCTCCTCCTACCCAACAGTATACAGCTCCGTCCTCTACAACAGTATATAGCTCTCCTCCTCTCCAACAGTTTACAGCTCTCCTCCTCTCCAACAGTATATAGCTCTCCTCCTCATCAACAGTATATAGCTCTCCTCCCCAACAGTATATAGCTCTCTTCCTCCCCAACAGTATATAGCTCTCCTCCTCCCCAACAGTATACAGCTCTCCTCCTCCCCAACAGTATATAGCTCTCTTCCTCCCCAACAGTATATAGCTCTCCTCATCCCCAACAGTATACAGCTCTCCTCATCCCCAACAGTATATAGCTCTCTTCCTCCCCAACAGTATATAGCTCTCCTCCTCCCCAACAGTATATAGCTCTCCTCCTCCCCAACAGTATACAGCTCTCCTCCTCTCCAACAGTATACAGCTCTTCTCCTACGCAACAGTATATAGCTCCCCTTCTCCCCAACAGTATACAGCTCTCCTACCCAACAGTATACAGCTCTCCTCCTCCCCAACAGTATACAGCTCTCCTCCTCCCCAACAGTATACAGCTCTCCTCCTCCCCAACAGTATACAGCTCTCCTCCTCCCCAACAGTATACAGCTCTCCTCCTCCCCAACAGTATACAGCTCTCCTCCTCCCCAACAGTATACAGCTCTCCTCCTCCCCAACAGTATACAGCTCTCCTCCTCCCCAACAGTATACAGCTCTCCTCCTCTGCAACAGTATAAAGCTCTCCTCCTCATCAACAGTATATAGCTCTCCTCCTCCCCAACAGTATATAGCTCTCTTCCTCCCCAACAGTATATAGCTCTCCTCCTCTCCAACAGTTTACAGCTCTCCTCCTCTCCAACAGTATAAAGCTCTCCTCCTCATCAACAGTATATAGCTCTCCTCCTCCCCAACAGTATATAGCTCTCTTCCTCCCCAACAGTATATAGCTCTCCTCCTCCCCAACAGTATATAGCTCTCCTCCTCCCCAACAGTATACAGCTCTCCTCCTCTCCAACAGTATACAGCTCTTCTCCTACGCAACAGTATATAGCTCCCCTTCTCCCCAACAGTATACAGCTCTCCTACCCAACAGTATACAGCTCTCCTCCTCCCCAACAGTATACAGCTCTCCTCCTCCCCAACAGTATACAGCTCTCCTCCTCCCCAACAGTATACAGCTCTCCTCCTCCCCAACAGTATACAGCTCTCCTCCTCCCCAACAGTATACAGCTCTCCTCCTCCCCAACAGTATACAGCTCTCCTCCTCCCCAACAGTATACAGCTCTCCTCCTCCCCAACAGTATATAGCTCTCCTCCTCCCCAACAGTATATAGCTCTCCTCCTCCCCAACAGTATACAGCTCTCCTCCTCCCCAACAGTATACAGCTCTTCTCCTCCCCAACAGTATACAGCTCTCCTCCTACGCAACAGTATATAGCTCCCCTTCTCTCCAACAGTATACAGCTCTCCTCCTCCCCAACAGTATACAGCTTTCCTCCTCCCCAACAGTATACAGCTCTCCTCCTCCCCAACAGTATATAGCTCTCCTCCTCCCCAACAGTATATAGCTCTCCTCCTCCCCAACAGTATATAGCTCTCCTCCTCCCCAACAGTATACAGCTCTCCTCCTCCCCAACAGTATACAGCTCTCCTCCTCCCCAACAGTATACAGCTCTCCTCCTCCCCAACAGTATATAGCTCTCCTCCTCCCCAACAGTATATAGCTCTTCTCCTACGCAACAGTATATAGCTCCCCTTCTCCCCAACAGTATACAGCTCTCCTCCTCTCCAACAGTATACAGCTCTCCTCCTCCCCAACAGTATACAGCTCTTCTCCTACGCAACAGTATATAGCTCCCCTTCTCTCCAACAGTATACAGCTCTCCTCCTCCCCAACAGTATACAGCTCTCCTCCTCCCCAACAGTATACAGCTCTCCTCCTCCCCAACAGTATACAGCTCTCCTCCTCTCCAACAGTATACAGCTCTCCTCCTCCCCGACAGTATACAGCTCTTCTCCTACGCAACAGTATATAGCTCCCCTTCTCTCCAACAGTATACAGCTCTCCTCCTCCCCAACAGTATACAGCTCTCCTCCTCTCCAACAGTATACAGCTCTCCTCCTACCCAACAGTATACAGCTCCGTCCTCTACAACAGTATATAGCTCTCCTCCTCTCCAACAGTTTACAGCTCTCCTCCTCTGCAACAGTATAAAGCTCTCCTCCTCATCAACAGTATATAGCTCTCCTCCTCCCCAACAGTATATAGCTCTCTTCCTCCCCAACAGTATATAGCTCTCCTCCTCCCCAACAGTATACAGCTCTCCTCCTCTCCAACAGTATACAGCTCTTCTCCTACGCAACAGTATATAGCTCCCCTTCTCCCCAACAGTATACAGCTCTCCTCCTCTCCAACAGTATACAGCTCTCCTCCTCCCCAACAGTATACAGCTCTTCTCCTACGCAACAGTATATAGCTCCCCTTCTCTCCAACAGTATACAGCTCTCCTCCTCCCCAACAGTATACAGCTCTCCTCCTCCCCAACAGTATATAGCTCTCCTCCTCCCCAACAGTATATAGCTCTCCTCCTCCCCAACAGTATACAGCTCTCCTCCTCCCCAACAGTATACAGCTCTCCTCCTCTCCAACAGTATACAGCTCTTCTCCTACGCAACAGTATATAGCTCCCCTTCTCCCCAACAGTATATAGCTCTCCTCCTCCCCAACAATATATAGCTCTCCTCCTCCCCAACAGTATACAGCTCTCCTCCTCCCCAACAGTATACAGCTCTCCTCCTCTCCAACAGTATACAGCTCTCCTCCTCCCCAACAGTATACAGCTCTCCTCCTCCCCAACAGTATACAGCTCTTCTCCTACACAACAGTATATAGCTCCCCTTCTCCCCAACAGTATACAGCTCTCCTCCTCCCCAACAGTATACAGCTCTTCTCCTACACAACAGTATATAGCTCTCCTCCTCATCAACAGTATATAGCTCTCCTCCTCCCCAACAGTATACAGCTCCCCTTCTCCCCAACAGTATACAGCTCTCCTCCTCCCCAACAGTATACAGCTCTCCTCCTCCCCAACAGTATACAGCTCTCCTCCTCCCCAACAGTATACAGCTCTCCTCCTCTCCAACAGTATACAGCTCTCCTCCTCTCCAACAGTATACAGCTCTCCTCCTCTCCAACAGTATACAGCTCTCCTCCTCTCCAACAGTATACAGCTCCCCTTCTCCCCAACAGTATATAGCTCTCCTCCTCCCCAACAATATACAGCTCTCCTCCTCCCCAACAGTATACAGCTCTCCTCCTCTCCAACAGTATACAGCTCTCCTCCTCTCCAACAGTATATAGCTATCGTCCTCTCCAACAGTATACAGCTATCCTCCTCTCCAACAGTATACAGCTCCCCTTCTCCCCAACAATATATGTGACGCCCTGGACCCCAGGTCACTACATACACCACACCCCCCCACACTAGAAAGGTAACACCCGTCAAACACAAGTCCTGATTGCCTCCCTCAGTGTTAGACAGGCACACCAGGTGGGCGGAGTCAGGTGTAAAGACACGCCCTCCGAGGAGTCTGCTGGCCTGAGGCAGGAAAACAGTAAACCGTTCAGTACAGTAGCTAGTGGAGGGACACACAGTTCTGCGTGGAGCCTGGGTTGGAGCCTAGGACCCCCAAACAGTCAGGCAGACGGCAGGGGCCGCCTGCAGGAGACCGGGAACACGACCGGTGGTACCGTAGGGACCGGGACTGGGTTGGAGCCTGCCGGAACCGAACCGGGGAGCCAACAGGATACCAGAGCACCAGGCAGGGTACTAAGACCCCGAACTAGGCTATAGGTCACCACCATAGTCGAATTAACTGATTGAGGTCTAGACCTCACGGGGTCCTTTCCCACCAAAGTCCCGATTGAAGGCAACAGCCCAACCCGACTGGATAGTAGCCACCGCCAGAGATCCGAGGGCCAGCGCCTGCAGGCAAAGGAGCTCCTTCGACACACCCGCTGGGGAGCAGACCACCCGTGCCTAGGCACCGTGGTCCACTTACACTTGGGTGCAGGAGAAAGGTGGACTCTTCCAACCAGTCTAGTGACTGCAGCCAGCTGTGGGCCTCCCGTCTATCACCACGTTTGGTTTACCAGTGACTCTGTGTGACTTTATCGTGACTACAACAGTGCCATCCGGGACCGCAGCACTGCACCCTGCACCAGCTCCCCGCAACCGGGCCCCGGGACACACCGCCCCTACCCACAGAGGGATTAACACCAAAGCTCGCCCTTACACCGCTCCCGGGAGTCCCTCACCTCTACCGCAGCGGTGGTGTCCACCATCACCACAACCCGTGGGTGGCGTCACGAATCACCATCCCCAAACCAAGTCCCTGCATACCCCCCGCCCCTTTCAGAGCGACGTGACCTCCGGGTCCATGAGAGGCTCGAGCCACCGCCCGCAGAATGAGCACGGATCCGAGTGGCTCGGCGGACGCAGCCAAGGCCGCGGGGCGGTACATATACAGCTCTCCTCCCCAACGGTATACAGCTCTCCTCCTCCCCAACAGTATATAGCTCTCCTCCTCCCTAACGGTATACAGAGCTCTCCTCCTCCCCAACAGTATATAGCTCTCCTCCTCCCCAACAGTATACAGCTCTCCATCTCTCCAACAGTATACAGCTCTCCTCCTCTCCAACAGTATACAGTTCTCCTCCTCTCCAACAGTATACAGCTCTCCTCCTCTCCAACAGTATACAGCTCTCCTCCTCCCCAACAGTATACAGCTCTCCTCCTCCCCAACAGTATACAGCTCTCCTCCTCCCCAACAGTAATCAGCTCTCCTCCTCCCCAACAGTATACAGCTCTCCTCCTCCCCAACAGTATACAGCTCTCCTCCTCCCCAACAGTATACAGCTCTCCTCCTCCCCAACAGTATACAGCTCTCCTCCTCTCCAACAGTATACAGCTCTCCTCCTCTCCAACAGTATACAGCTCTCCTCCTCTCCAACAGTATACAGCTCTCCTCCCCAACAGTATACAGCTCTCCTCCTCCCCAACAGTATACAGCTCTCCTCCTCCCCAACAGTATACAGCTCTCCTCCTCCCCAACAGTATACAGCTCTCCTCCTGCCCAACAGTATACAGCTCTCCTCCTCCCCAACAGTATATAGCACTCCTCATCCCCAACAGTATACAGCTCTCCTCATCCCCAACAGTATACAGCTCTCCTCCTCCCCAACAGTATATAGCTCTCCTCATCCCCAACAGTATACAGCTCTCCTCCTCCCCAACAGTATACAGCTCTCCTCCTCCCCAACAGTATATAGCTCTCCGCCTCCCCAACAGTATATAGCTCTCCTCCTCCCCAACAGTATATAGCTCTCCTCCTCCCCAACAGTATATAGCTCTCCTCCTCCCCAACAGTATATAGCTCTCCTCATCCCCAACAGTATACAGCTCTCCTCATCCCCAACAGTATACAGCTCTCCTCCTCCCCAACAGTATATAGCTCTCCGCCTCCCCAACAGTATACAGCTCTCCTCCTCCCCAACAGTATACAGCTCTCCTCCTCTCCAACAGTATACAGCTCTCCTCTCCAACAGAATACAGTTTTCCTCCTCTCCAACAGTATACAGCTCTCCTCCTCTCCAACAGTATATAGCTATCGTCCTCTCCAACAGTATACAGCTATCCTCCTCTCCAACAGTATACAGCTCCCCTTCTTCCCAACAATATATGTGACGCCCTGGACCCCAGGTCACTACATACACCACACCCCCCCACACTAGAAAGGTAACACCCGTCAAACACAAGTCCTGATTGCCTCCCTCAGTGTTAGACAGGCACACCAGGTGGGCGGAGTCAGGTGTAAAGACACGCCCTCCGAGGAGTCTGCTGGCCTGAGGCAGGAAAACAGTAAACCGTTCAGTACAGTAGCTAGTGGAGGGACACACAGTTCTGCGTGGAGCCTGGGTTGGAGCCTAGGACCCCCAAACAGTCAGGCAGACGGCAGGGGCCGCCTGCAGGAGACCGGGAACACGACCGGTGGTACCGTAGGGACCGGGACTGGGTTGGAGCCTGCCGGAACCGAACCGGGGAGCCAACAGGATACCAGAGCACCAGGCAGGGTACTAAGACCCCGAACTAGGCTATAGGTCACCACCATAGTCGAATTAACTGATTTGAGGTCTGGACCTCACGGGGTCCTTTCCCACCAAAGTCCCGATTGAAGGCAACAGCCCAACCCGACTGGATAGTAGCCACCGCCAGAGATCCGAGGGCCAGCGCCTGCAGGCAAAGGAGCTCCTTCGACACACCCGCTGGGGAGCAGACCACCCGTGCCTAGGCACCGTGGTCCACTTACACTTAGGTGCAGGAGAAAGGTGGACTCTTCCAACCAGTCTAGTGACTGCAGCCAGCTGTGGGCCTCCCGTCTATCACCACGTTTGGTTTACCAGTGACTCTGTGTGACTTAATCGTGACTACAACAGTGCCATCCGGGACCGCAGCACTGCACCCTGCACCAGCTCCCCGCAACCGGGCCCCGGGACACACCGCCCCTACCCACAGAGGGATTAACACCAAAGCTGCGCCCTTACACCGCTCCCGGGAGTCCCTCACCTCTACCGCAGTGGTGGTGTCCACCATCACCACAACCCGTGGGTGGCGTCACGAATCACCATCCCCAAACCAAGTCCCTGCATACCCCCCCGCCCCTTTCAGAGCGACGTGACCCCCGGGTCCATGAGAGGCTCGAGCCACCGCCCGCAGAATGAGCACGGATCCGAGTGGCTCGGCGGACGCAGCCAAGGCCGCGGGGCGGTACATATACAGCTCTCCTCCCCAACGGTATACAGCTCTCCTCCTCCCCAACAGTATATAGCTCTCCTCCTCCCTAACGGTATAAAGAGCTCTTCTCCTCCCCAACAATATATAGCTCTCCTCCTCCCCAACAGTATACAGCTCTCCTCCTCTCCAACAGTATACAGCTCTCCTCCTCCCCAACAGTATATAGCACTCCTCATCCCCAACAGTATACAGCTCTCCTCATCCCCAACAGTATATAGCTCTCCTCATCCCCAACAGTATACAGCTCTCCTCCTCCCCAACAGTATATAGCTCTCCGCCTCCCCAACAGTATATAGCTCTCCTCCTCCCCAACAGTATATAGCTCTCCTCCTCCCCAACAGTATATAGCTCTCCTCCTCCCCAACAGTATATAGCTCTCCTCATCCCCAACAGTATACAGCTCTCCTCATCCCCAACAGTATATAGCTCTCCTCCTCCCCAACAGTATATAGCTCTCCGCCTCCCCAACAGTATATAGCTCTCCTCCTCCCCAACAGTATATAGCTCTCCTCCTCCCCAACAGTATATATAGCTCTCCTCCTCCCCAACAGTATATAGCTCTCCTCCTCTCCAACAGTATACAGCTCTCCTCCTCCCCAACAGTATACAGCTCTCCTCCTCCCCAACACTATACAGCTCTCCTCCTCTCCAACAGTATACAGCTCTTCTCCTACGCAACAGTATATAGCTCCCCTTCTCTCCAACAGTATACAGCTCTCCTCCTACCCAACAGTATACAGCTCTCCTCCTCCCCAACAGTATACAGCTCTCCTCCTCCCCAACAGTATACAGCTTTTCTCCTACGCAACAGTATATAGCTCCCCTTCTCCCCAACAGTATACAGCTCTCCTCCTCCCCAACAGTATACAGCTCTCCTCCTCTCCAACAGTATACAGCTCTCCTCCTCCCCAACAGTATACAGCTCTCCTCCTCTCCAACAGTATACAGCTCTCCTCCTCTCCAACAGTATACAGCTCTCCTCCTCCCCAACAGTATACAGCTCTCCTCCTCCCCAACAGTATACAGCTCTCCTCTTCCCCAACAGTATATAGCTCTCCTCCTCATCAACAATATATAGCTCTCCTCCTCCCCAACAGTATATAGCTCTCCTCCTCCCCAACAGTATATCGCTCCCCTTCTCCCCAACAGTATATAGCTCCCCTTCTCCCCAACAGTATATAGCTCTCCTCCTCTACAACAGTAAACAGCTCTCCTCCTCCCCAACAGTATATCGCTCCCCTTCTCCCCAACAGTATATAGCTCCCCTTCTCCCCAACAGTATATAGCTCTCCTCCTCTACAACAGTATATAGCTCTCCTCGTCTCCAACAGTATATAGCTCTCCTCCTCCCCAACAGTATATAGCTCTCCTCCTCCCCAACAGTATACAGCTCTTCTTCTCATCAACAGTATACAGCTCTCCTCCTCCCCAACAGTATACAGCTCTCCTCCTCTCCAACAGTATACAGCTCTCCTCCTCCCCAACAGTATACAGCTCTCCTCCTCATCAACAGTATACAGCTCTCTTCCTCCACAACAGTATACAGCTCTCTTCCTCCCCAACAGTATACAGCTCTCTTCCTCCCCAACAGTATACAGCTCTCTTCCTCCCCAACAGTATACAGCTCTCCTCCTCCCCAACAGTATACAGCTCTCCTCCTCCCCAACAGTATACAGCTCTCCTCCTCCCCAACAGTATACAGCTCTCCTCCTCCCCAACAGTATACAGCTCTCCTCCTCCTCTCCAACAGTATACAGCTCTCCTCCTCCTCTCCAACAGTATACAGCTCTCCTCCTCCTCTCCAACAGTATACAGCTCTCCTCCTCTCCAACAGTATACAGCTCTCCTCCTCTACAACAGTATACAGCTCTCCTCCTCCCCAACAGTATACAGCTCTCCTCCTCCCCAACAGTATACAGCTCTCCTCCTCCCCAACAGTATACAGCTCTCCTCCTCCCCAACAGTATACAGCTCTCCTCTTCCCCAACAGTATACAGCTCTCCTCCTCCCCAACAGTATACAGCTCTCCTCCTCCACAACAGTATACAGCTCTCCTCCTCTCCAACAGTATACAGCTCTCCTCCTCTCCAACAGTATACAGCTCTCCTCCTCTCCAACAGTATACAGCTCTCCTCCTCTCCAACAGTATATAGCTATCGTCCTCTCCAACAGTATACAGCTATCCTCCTCTCCAATAGTATACAGCTCCCCTTCTCCCCAACAGTATATGTGACGCCCTGGACCCCAGGGGTCACAGGTCACTACATACACCACACCCCCCCACACTAGAAAGGTAACACCCGTCAAACACAAGTCCTGATTGCCTCCCTCAGTGTTAGACTGGCACACCAGGTGGGCGGAGTCAGGTGGAAAGACACGCCCTCCGAGGAGTCTGCTGGCCTGAGGCAGGAAAACAGTAAACCGTTCAGTACAGTAGCTAGTGGAGGGACACACAGTTCTGCGTGGAGCCTGGGTTGGAGCCTAGGACCCCCAAACAGTCAGGCAGACGGCAGGGGCCGCCTGCAGGAGACCGGGAACACGACTGGTGGTACCGTAGGGACCGGGACTGGGTTGGAGCCTGCCGGAACCGAACCGGGGAGCCAACAGGATACCAGAGCACCAGGCAGGGTACTAAGACCCCGAACTAGGCTATAGGTCACCACCATAGTCGAATTAACTGATTGAGGTCTGGACCTCACGGGGTCCTTTCCTACCAAGGTCCCGATTGAAGGCAACAGCCCAACCCGACTGGATAGTAGCCACCGCCAGAGATCCGAGGGCCAGCGCCTGCAGGCAAAGGAGCTCCTTCCACACACCCGCTGGGGAGCAGACCACCCGTGCCTAGGCACCGTGGTCCACTTACACTTAGGTGCAGGAGAAAGGTGGACTCTTCCAACCAGTCTAGTGACTGCAGCCGGCTGTGGGCCTCCCGTCTATCACCACGTTTGGTTTACCAGTGACTCTGTGTGACTTAATCGTGACTACAACAGTGCCATCCAGGACCGCAGCACTGCACCCTGCACCAGCTCCCCACAACCGGGCCCCGGGACACACCGCCACTACCCACAGAGGGATTAACACCAAAGCTGCGCCCTTCTACCGCTCCCGGGAGTCCCTCACCTCTACCGCAGCGGTGGTGTCCACCATCACCACAACCCGTGGGTGGCGTCACGAATCACCATCCCCAAACCAAGTCCCTGCATACCCCCCGCCCCTTTCAGAGCGACGTGACCCCCGGGTCCATGAGAGGCTCGAGCCACCGCCCGCAGAATGAGCACGGATCCGAGTGGCTCGGCGGACGCAGCCAAGGCCGCGGGGCGGTACATATACAGCTCTCCTCCCCAACGGTATACAGCTCTCCTCCTCCCCAACAGTATATAGCTCTCCTCCTCCCTAACGGTATACAGAGCTCTCCTCCTCCCTGTCACGCTCCCCGTGTCCCAGCACCACTCCTTACCCACTGATCCACTCCATGTTTCCACCAGTCATGGCTGCCGCTCCCGCTCCTGCTCCCCTGAGTCCTGCTCCTGGTCTCAGGAGTCTGACTCTGAGTATTGGCCTCATGGTTCTGTATAGGACCAGGCCGCGCCCACTCTCCTGGTCTTATAGGCCCAGCACACCTGAAGCAGGAAATGACATAGGGCTGTGCTGGGTATATAAGACTTGCCTTTCCATGTGGGCGGGGCCTGATCAACGTGTCCTGAAGCTTGTCTTTTGAGCTAGGTGCTCAGGTCCCCTTGTGCTGTGCCCTGTTACTGTTTGTCTTTTGCTACCGGGTACCTGTGCCTGTTTCATCCTAAAGAACTCCGTGACCCTGGTGACCTGGTTATACTCGTCCCGGCCACGCCAGTGCTCCGGCTGCCGTGTACCCTGCCCCCCGGTGGGGTACTCGGTCCAGTGGATCCACCTCCTGGGCTTACCAGTCCTCCCTGCCCTGACAGATTGATCAGGCCATGGATCCCGCTGGAGCACAAACGTCTGAGCTGGCTGAACTACGCCAGGAACTGGTGCAACAGCGTGACACCTTACACCGCATACTGAAGTTCCTGACCTCTGTGGACCACCGGTTGTACACATTACAGACTGCCGCCTCGTCTCAGTCCACGCAGCAATCTGTGTCTGGATCTGAACCTGTTGTCTCCGCAGCCTCGCAACTTCGCCTCGCTGCTCCGCCTCGGTATGCCGGGGACCCCAAAAACTGCCGGGGGTTTTTGAACCAGTGCTCGCTGCACTTCAAATTACTCCCGCACCTCTTCGCTTCCGATCAAGCCAAGATAGCCTTTGTGATGTCCCACCTGGAAGGTGAGGCGTTGGCCTGGATAAATCCGTTGTGGGAGAACGAGGATCCGGTGACGACCGACATCCGGGAATTCCTTCAGGCTTTTCGAAGTACCTTTGATGAACCGGGACGCACTACTGCGGTTACCTCCTCGCTCCTCCGGCTACGCCAAGGAACCCTGACGGTGGGCCAGTACGCCATCCAGTTTCGCACGCTTGCCTCCGAGCTAGGCTGGAACAACGAGGCATTGACGGCAGCCTTTTGGGAGGGCCTGTCAGGCCGCATTAAGGACGAATTAGCCGGTCGTGATGTTCCCCGTACCTTGGATGCTTTGGTATCACTAGCCACCCGGATTGATCTCCGTTTTCAGGAACGGACCAAGGAGGTATCCCGGGAGAAGCGACCAGTCTGTCACACCTTTGTCCCGCAGAGGTCTACCGTTCCCCCGCCACTGCCGTTCTGCGATTCTACTCCTGAACCAATGCAAATCGACCGACTGAGCCAAGCTGAACAACGCCGAGCAGAGCGACTTGCCCGGGGCCTGTGTTTCTATTGTGGAAGCGGTACACATCTGCTTCGTTCTTGCCCAGAGAGACCAGGTAGACCCCAAGTCCAAGGGATGGTGGGAACCGCCACCCTTGGTACCGGAATCCCTTCAGTCCCGGTTACACAGACTGTCCAGGTCACGACCGAAAAAACCCAGTTCACGGCAGAGGCTCACATTGATTCGGGAGCAGCGGGTAATTTCATCCTACAAGCTACCGTGGACCATTATCGGATACCCGTCATCCCGCTTGCAAAACCCCTCTGGTTCGCCTCCGTGGACGGAAAACCACTATACGAACCTGTCCGGTATACCACCGAACCCGTGAGACTTTGTATTAGTGCCCTGCACACTGAGACTATTGCGTTATACGTCATCCCGAGAATGACTCCTGCGCTCCTGCTGGGTCTGCCCTGGCTACAACTCCATGACCCTGACATCAGTTGGCGCTCTGGCGCAATCTCTCGCTGGAGTCCCTCGTGCCAGGATACCTGTCTACAGCCCGTTCCTCAGCCCCTGGCACCTGACCCTATTATGTCACAAGAAGAGGAGAAAACGACGCAGTCCAGCGTTGTACCACAGATCCTGGCACTTGTGCCTGTGGTACCACCGGAACCAGAAGTGACGAAGCACTCCAGCGTCGTTCCACCGTCCCTGACGATTGAGACTCTGATGCCACCGGCTACCGGGGATGAGTCACTGTCCTGTGCCCGGTCCGAGACGCCCGGGCCGGTCCTCCACGATGCCAGTCCTGTTTCTGTCGGTCCTCCTCTTCCCGTTGCCCCCGTTGCCACTGCTGGTAGATCGGCTAAGCGCCGTGCGGCTAAGAAGGCGGTACGGGGTCAGCGGTCCTTCCCCGCCTTTGCGTTGGGTCCCGGTCCGGTGTCTCGATCCGGGGTGCCCCTGGGGTTCTGTGCTCGGAGGGGGGGGCTTAGAGGGGGGGGGTACTGTCACGCTCCCCGTGTCCCAGCACCACTCCTTACCCACTGATCCACTCCATGTGTCCACCAGTCATGGCTGCCGCTCCCGCTCCTGCTCCCCTGAGTCCTGCTCCTGGTCTCAGGAGTCTGACTCTGAGTATTGGCCTCATGGTTCTGTATAGGACCAGGCCGCGCCCACTCTCCTGGTCTTATAGGCCCAGCACACCTGAAGCAGGTAATGACATAGGGCTGTGCTGGGTATATAAGACTTGCCTTTCCATGTGGGCGGGGCCTGATCAACGTGTCCTGAAGCTTGTCTTTTGAGCTAGGTGCTCAGGTCCCCTTGTGCTGTGCCCTGTTACTGTTTGTCTTTTGCTACCGGGTACCTGTGCCTGTTTCCTGTATTATCCTAAAGAACTCCGTGACCCTGGTGACCTGGTTATACTCGTCCCGGCCACGCCAGTGCTCCGGCTGCCGTGTACCCTGCCCCCCGGTGGGGTACTCGGTCCAGTGGATCCACCTCCTGGGCTTACCAGTCCTCCCTGCCCTGACACTCCCCAACAGTATACAGCTCTCCTCCTCATCAACAGTATACAGCTCTCTTCCTCCCCAACAGTATACAGCTCTCTTCCTCCCCAACAGTATACAGCTCTCTTCCTCCCCAACAGTATACAGCTCTCTTCCTCCCCAACAGTATACAGCTCTCTTCCTCCCCAACAGTATACAGCTCTCTTCCTCCCCAACAGTATACAGCTCTCTTCCTCCCCAACAGTATACAGCTCTCTTCCTCCCCAACAGTATACAGCTCTCTTCCTCCCCAACAGTATACAGCTCTCTTCCTCCCCAACAGTATACAGCTCTCTTCCTCCCCAACAGTATACAGCTCTCTTCCTCCCCAACAGTATACAGCTCTCTTCCTCCCCAACAGTATACAGCTCTCCTCCTCCCCAACAGTATACAGCTCTCCTCCTCCCCAACAGTATACAGCTCTCCTCCTCCCCAACAGTATACAGCTCTCCTCCTCCCCAACAGTATACAGCTCTCCTCCTCCCCAACAGTATACAGCTCTCCTCCTCCCCAACAGTATACAGCTCTCCTCCTCCCCAACAGTATACAGCTCTCCTCCTCCTCTCCAACAGTATACAGCTCTTCTCCTCCTCCCCAACAGTATACAGCTCTCTTCCTCCCCAACAGTATACAGCTCTCCTCTTCCCCAACAGTATACAGCTCTCCTCCTCCCCAACAGTATACAGCTCTCCTCCTCCCCAACAGTATACAGCTCTCCTCCTCTCCAACAGTATACAGCTCTCCTCCTCTCCAACAGTATACAGCTCTCCTCCTCTCCAACAGTATACAGCTCTCCTCCTCTCCAACAGTATACAGCTCTCCTCCTCTCCAACAGTATATAGCTATCGTCCTCTCCAACAGTATACAGCTATCCTCCTCTCCAACAGTATACAGCTCCCCTTCTCCCCAACAGTATATGTGACGCCCTGGACCCCAGGGGTCACAGGTCACTACATACACCACACCCCCCCACACTAGAAAGGTAACACCCGTCAAACACAAGTCCTGATTGCCTCCCTCAGTGTTAGACTGGCACACCAGGTGGGCGGAGTCAGGTGGAAAGACACGCCCTCCGAGGAGTCTGCTGGCCTGAGGCAGGAAAACAGTAAACCGTTCAGTACAGTAGCTAGTGGAGGGACACACAGTTCTGCGTGGAGCCTGGGTTGGAGCCTAGGACCCCCAAACAGTCAGGCAGACGGCAGGGGCCGCCTGCAGGAGACCGGGAACACGACTGGTGGTACCGTAGGGACCGGGACTGGGTTGGAGCCTGCCGGAACCGAACCGGGGAGCCAACAGGATACCAGAGCACCAGGCAGGGTACTAAGACCCCGAACTAGGCTATAGGTCACCACCATAGTCGAATTAACTGATTGAGGTCTGGACCTCACGGGGTCCTTTCCTACCAAAGTCCCGATTGAAGGCAACAGCCCAACCCGACTGGATAGTAGCCACCGCCAGAGATCCGAGGGCCAGCGCCTGCAGGCAAAGGAGCTCCTTCCACACACCCGCTGGGGAGCAGACCACCCGTGCCTAGGCACCGTGGTCCACTTACACTTAGGTGCAGGAGAAAGGTGGACTCTTCCAACCAGTCTAGTGACTGCAGCCGGCTGTGGGCCTCCCGTCTATCACCACGTTTGGTTTACCAGTGACTCTGTGTGACTTAATCGTGACTACAACAGTGCCATCCAGGACCGCAGCACTGCACCCTGCACCAGCTCCCCGCAACCGGGCCCTGGGACACACCGCCCCTACCCACAGAGGGATTAACACCAAAGCTGCGCCCTTCTACCGCTCCCGGGAGTCCCTCACCTCTACCGCAGCGGTGGTGTCCACCATCACCACAACCCGGGGTGGCGTCACGAATCACCATCCCCAAACCAAGTCCCTGCATACCCCCCGCCCCTTTCAGAGCGACGTGACCCCCGGGTCCATGAGAGGCTCGAGCCACCGCCCGCAGAATGAGCACGGATCCGAGTGGCTCGGCGAACGCAGCCAAGGCCGCGGGGCGGTACATATACAGCTCTCCTCCCCAACGGTATACAGCTCTCCTCCTCCCCAACAGTATATAGCTCTCCTCCTCCCTAACGGTATACAGAGCTCTCCTCCTCCCCAACAGTATATAGCTCTCCTCCTCCCTGTCACGCTCCCCGTGTCCCAGCACCACTCCTTACCCACTGATCCACTCCATGTTTCCACCAGTCATGGCTGCCGCTCCCGCTCCTGCTCCCCTGAGTCCTGCTCCTGGTCTCAGGAGTCTGACTCTGAGTATTGGCCTCATGGTTCTGTATAGGACCAGGCCGCGCCCACTCTCCTGGTCTTATAGGCCCAGCACACCTGAAGCAGGAAATGACATAGGGCTGTGCTGGGTATATAAGACTTGCCTTTCCATGTGGGCGGGGCCTGATCAACGTGTCCTGAAGCTTGTCTTTTGAGCTAGGTGCTCAGGTCCCCTTGTGCTGTGCCCTGTTACTGTTTGTCTTTTGCTACCGGGTACCTGTGCCTGTTTCATCCTAAAGAACTCCGTGACCCTGGTGACCTGGTTATACTCGTCCCGGCCACGCCAGTGCTCCGGCTGCCGTGTACCCTGCCCCCCGGTGGGGTACTCGGTCCAGTGGATCCACCTCCTGGGCTTACCAGTCCTCCCTGCCCTGACAGATTGATCAGGCCATGGATCCCGCTGGAGCACAAACGTCTGAGCTGGCTGAACTACGCCAGGAACTGGTGCAACAGCGTGACACCTTACACCGCATACTGAAGTTCCTGACCTCTGTGGACCACCGGTTGTACACATTACAGACTGCCGCCTCGTCTCAGTCCACGCAGCAATCTGTGTCTGGATCTGAACCTGTTGTCTCCGCAGCCTTGCAACTTCGCCTCGCTGCTCCGCCTCGGTATGCCGGGGACCCCAAGAACTGCCGGGGGTTTTTGAACCAGTGCTCGCTGCACTTCAAATTACTCCCGCACCTCTTCGCTTCCGATCAAGCCAAGATAGCCTTTGTGATGTCCCACCTGGAAGGTGAGGCGTTGGCCTGGATAAATCCGTTGTGGGAGAACGAGGATCCGGTGACGACCGACATCCGGGAATTCCTTCAGGCTTTTCGAAGTACCTTTGATGAACCGGGACGCACTACTGCGGTTACCTCCTCGCTCCTCCGGCTACGCCAAGGAACCCTGACGGTGGGCCAGTACGCCATCCAGTTTCGCACGCTTGCCTCCGAGCTAGGCTGGAACAACGAGGCATTGACGGCAGCCTTTTGGGAGGGCCTGTCAGGCCGCATTAAGGACGAATTAGCCGGTCGTGATGTTCCCCGTACCTTGGATGCTTTGGTATCACTAGCCACCCGGATTGATCTCCGTTTTCAGGAACGGACCAAGGAGGTATCCCGGGAGAAGCGACCAGTCCGTCACACCTTTGTCCCGCAGAGGTCTACCGTTCCCCCGCCACTGCCGTTCTGCGATTCTACTCCTGAACCAATGCAAATCGACCGACTGAGCCAAGCTGAACAACGCCGAGCAGAGCGACTTGCCCGGGGCCTGTGTTTCTATTGTGGAAGCGGTACACATCTGCTTCGTTCTTGCCCGGAGAGACCAGGTAGACCCCAAGTCCAAGGGATGGTGGGAACCGCCACCCTTGGTACCGGAATCCCTTCAGTCCCGGTTACACAGACTGTCCAGGTCACGACCGAGAAAACCCAGTTCACGGCAGAGGCTCACATTGATTCGGGAGCAGCGGGTAATTTCATCCTACAAGCTACCGTGGACCGTTATCGGATACCCGTCATCCCGCTTGCAAAACCCCTCTGGTTCGCCTCCGTGGACGGAAAACCACTATACGAACCTGTCCGGTATACCACCGAACCCGTGAGACTTTGTATTGGTGCCCTGCACACTGAGACTATTGCGTTATACGTCATCCCGAGAATGACTCCTGCGCTCCTGCTGGGTCTGCCCTGGCTACAACTCCATGACCCTGACATCAGTTGGCGCTCTGGCGCAATCTCTCGCTGGAGTCCCTCGTGCCAGGATACCTGTCTACAGCCCGTTCCTCAGCCCCTGGCACCTGACCCTATTATGTCACAAGAAGAGGAGAAAACGACGCAGTCCAGCGTTGTACCACAGATCCTGGCACTTGTGCCTGTGGTACCACCGGAACCAGAAGTGACGACGCACTCCAGCGTCGTTCCACCGTCCCTGACGATTGAGACTCTGATGCCACCGGCTACCGGGGATGAGTCACTGTCCTGTGCCCGGTCCGAGACGCCCGGGCCGGTCCTCCACGATGCCAGTCCTGTTTCTGTCGGTCCTCCTCTTCCCGTTGCCCCCGTTGCCACTGCTGGTAGATCGGCTAAGCGCCGTGCGGCTAAGAAGGCGGTACGGGGTCAGCGGTCCTTCCCCGCCTTTGCGTTGGGTCCCGGTCCGGTGTCTCGATCCGGGGTGCCCCTGGGGTTCTGTGCTCGGAGGGGGGGGGGCTTAGAGGGGGGGGTACTGTCACGCTCCCCGTGTCCCAGCACCACTCCTTACCCACTGATCCACTCCATGTGTCCACCAGTCATGGCTGCCGCTCCCGCTCCTGCTCCCCTGAGTCCTGCTCATGGTCTCAGGAGTCTGACTCTGAGTATTGGCCTCATGGTTCTGTATAGGACCAGGCCGCGCCCACTCTCCTGGTCTTATAGGCCCAGCACACCTGAAGCAGGTAATGACATAGGGCTGTGCTGGGTATATAAGACTTGCCTTTCCATGTGGGCGGGGCCTGATCAACGTGTCCTGAAGCTTGTCTTTTGAGCTAGGTGCTCAGGTCCCCTTGTGCTGTGCCCTGTTACTGTTTGTCTTTTGCTACCGGGTACCTGTGCCTGTTTCCTGTATTATCCTAAAGAACTCCGTGACCCTGGTGACCTGGTTATACTCGTCCCGGCCACGCCAGTGCTCCGGCTGCCGTGTACCCTGCCCCCCGGTGGGGTACTCGGTCCAGTGGATCCACCTCCTGGGCTTACCAGTCCTCCCTGCCCTGACACTCCCCAACAGTATACAGCTCTCCTCCTCTCCAACAGTATACAGCTCTCCTCCTCTCCAACAGTATACAGTTCTCCTCCTCTCCATTCCCCTCCATTCTAGTGGTCTCTGTGGGGCGCTGTGTGGATTGGAGTGGATTTTCTAGCTATTCCCCTCCATTCTAGTGGTTTCTGAGGTGCTGTGTGGATTGGAGTGGATTTTCTAGCTATTCCCCTCCATTCTGGTGGTCTCTGTGGGGCGCTGTGTGGATTGGAGTGGATTTTCTGATCCTCGCTATTCCCCTCCATTCTGGTGGTCTGTGTGAGGCGCTGTGTGGATTGGAGTGGATTTTCTGATCCTCGCTATTCCCCTCCATTCTGGTGGTCTCTGTGGGGCGCTGTGTGGATTGGAGTGGATTGTCTGATCCTCGCTATTCCCCTCCATTCTGGTGGTTTCTGTGAGACGCTGTGTGGATTGGAGTGGATTTTCTAGTTATTCCCCTCCATTCTGGTGGTCTCTGTGAGGCGCTGTGTGGATTGGAGTGGATTTTCTGATCGTCGCTATTCCCCTCCATTCTGGTGGTCTCTGTGGGGCGCTGTGTGGATTGGAGTGGATTTTCTAGCTATTCTTCTCCAATCTAG
This sequence comes from Anomaloglossus baeobatrachus, assembly GCF_048569485.1. Classification (NCBI taxonomy): domain Eukaryota; kingdom Metazoa; phylum Chordata; class Amphibia; order Anura; family Aromobatidae; genus Anomaloglossus; species Anomaloglossus baeobatrachus. Next base: position 968,125,199 of record NC_134353.1, read on the forward strand.
TGGTTTCTGAGACACTGTGTGTATTGGAGTGGATTTTCTAACTATTCCCCTCCATTCTGGTGGTCTCTGTGAGGCGCTGTGTGGATTGGAGTGGATTTTCTAGCTATTCCCCTCCATTCTGGTGGTCTCTGTGGGGCGCTGTGTGGATTGGAGTGGATTTTCCAGCTATTCCCCTCCATTCTGGTGGTCTCTGTGGGGCGCTGTGTGGATTGGAGTGGATTTTCTAGTTATTATTCCCTAAAGCCAGGGAAGGAGTCTTGCGAGGATAATTTGCATATTCCCAGTGCCTTCTGGGATAAGTAAATTTTAGCCTGTCTTCATTGTGAGCGTGAGTGAGCAAAGTGTGAGCAAAAGTAAGTGTGAGTAGAATTGTTTGTATTTAGTTGTTTAATTACTTAATATTTGTTTAGTGCTATCCCCATTAGACAATGTGCTCCACTATTGCTAATGCGATCCAGTGTACATCTTGTCTCATGTATGCAGTCCTTGAAAAGCCGTTCGAGGGTGCATACTGTTGTTGGAGGGTGCATACTGTTGTTGGAGGGTGCATACTGTTGTTGGAGGGTGCATACTGTTGTTGGAGGGTGCATACTGTTGTTGGAGGGTTCATACTGTTGTTGGAGGGTGCATACTGTTGTTGGAGGGTGCATACTGTTGTTGGAGGGTGCATACTGTTGTTGGAGGGTGCATACTGTTGTTGGAGGGTGCATACTGTTGTTCGAGATGTGCGCACGTTGCACATTTGGAAGCCCAGATACTGGATCTAAATGAGCATCTGGCAACTCTGAGATGCATTAGCAATATGGAAAGGAGTTTGCTGCTCACTGAGCAGCAGCTTGCTGGGTCAGATGTGGGGGAGGATCGTAGTAGGGAGCGGCAGGACGGTGAGGTAGGTAGCTGGGTGACAGTTAGAAAGGGGGGTAAAGGGAAAAGTGCTAGGAAGGCTAGTCCTGAACTGACACACCCCAATAGGTTTGCAAACTTGGCAGATGAGGGGGATGTCATTACAGGGGTAGCATTGCTGCAGCAAGGCATGACCTCTGAACGCCAGAGGAGTGTCTGCTCCAGTAAGGGGGGGAATAGGAGTGCAGGGCAGGCAAGACAGGTACTGGTAGTGGGGGACTCAATTATTAGGGGGACAGATAGGGCAATCTGTCACAAAGACAGGGATCGCCGAACAGTGTGTTGTCTTCCTGGCGCTCGAGTTCGGCACATCGCTGATCGGGTTGCCAGATTACTGGGAGGGGCTGGGGAGGACACAGCGGTCATTGTACACATTGGCACAAATGACAAAGTTAGAGGTAGGTGGAAGGTCCTTAAAGATGATTTCAGGGAATTAGGTTGTAAGCTTAAAGCATGGACCTCAAAGGTGGTATTTTCGGAAATACTACCTGTGCCACGAGCCACACCAGAGAGGCAAAGAGAGATCAGGGAGGTTAACAGGTGGCTCAGGAATTGGTGTAGGAAAGAGGGTTTTGGGTTCCTGGAGAATTGGGCCGACTTTTCAGTTGGCTACAGATTCTATGCTAGGGATGGGCTGCATCTTAATGGGGAAGGTGCAGCTCTGCTGGGGCAGAAAATGGCTAGAAGGTTGGAGGAGTGTTTAAACTAGGAATGGGGGGCGAGGGTATTCACTTTATAGAAGGGGAATGTAGTGCAGATAGTGACCAGGGCACAAGTAATGAAATTGGGGGTGGTACGGGGGGAAGGGTTAGGACAGTCAATACAGTAAGCAGGAATACAGGTACAGAGTCATACGTAACGTACATGTACACTAATGCCCGAAGCCTCACAAATAAGGTGGAGGAATTAGAATTAATATTGTTGGAAGAAAATTATGATATAGTGGGGATATCAGAGACATGGCTGGATGAGAGCTATGACTGGGCTGTTAATTTACAGGGTTATAGCCTATTCAGGCATGACCGTACAAATAAGCGAGGGGGAGGTGTGTGTCTATATGTAAAATCATCCTTAAAACCCATCCTGCGTGACAACATATGTGAGGGTACTGAGAATGTAGAGTCCCTATGGGTGGAGATAAGGAGGGGGGAGAATGAATAATAAAATACTGATAGGGGTGTGTTATAAGACGCCGAATATTATGGAAGAGGTAGAGAATCTCCTCATAAAGCAAATTGATAAAGCAGCGAGTCTCGGAGAGGTAATTATTATGGGGGACTTTAACTATCCTGATATAAATTGGGGAACAGAAACTTGCAGTTCCAGCAAAGGAAATAGATTTTTGATAACAATGAAAGATAATTACCTTTCACAAATGGTACAGGACCCCACAAGAGGGGGAGCACTACTAGACCTTGTACTAACCAATAGGCCAGACCGCATATCAAATATACAAGTTGGGGGTTACTTGGGGAATAGTGATCAAAAAATAATAAGTTTTCATGTATTCTTTAGTAAGATGTCTAGTAGAGGGGCTACAAGGACACTAAACTTCAGGAAAGCAAATTTTAAACGGTTGAGAGATGATCTTAGTGAAATAAACTGGGATGATGTACTAAGTAATAAAAGTACACAAAGCAAATGGGAGACTTTTATGAGCATCCTGAATAGGGCTTGTGCAGAAAATATACTCTATGGGAACAAACATGCTAGAAATAGGAGGAAACCCCTATGGCTAAATAGAGCTGTAAGGGAAGCAATAAAAGAAAAACAGAAAGCCTTAAAAGAATTAAAGAGGGTAGGTAGTGATGAGGCATTATATAATTATAGAAAATTAAATAAAATATGTAAAAAGCAAATTAAGTTAGCTAAGTTTGAGACAGAGAGACTCATTGCGAGAGAAAGTAAAAATAATCCTAAAATATTCTTTAACTACATAAACAGTAAAAAACTGAAAAGCGATAGTGTTGGCCCCCTTAAAAATAGTCTTGGTGGAAGGGGATGAGGGTAAAGCCAACCTGCTGAATGACTTTTTTTCTACGGTTTTTATACAAGAAAATGCCATGGCAGATGACATGACCAGTGGTACCATAAATTCACCCTTGAATATTACCTGCTTAACCCAGCAGGAAGTACGCCGCCGCCTCGAAATCACTAAGGTTGACAAATCTCCGGGCCCGGATGGCTACACCCCAGAGTACTACAGGAATTGAGTTCTGTGATAGATAGACCATTTTTTTTAATCTTCTCAAATTCCTTAATAACAGGGTCGGTACCGCAGGACTGGCGCATAGCAAATGTGGTGCCAATATTCAAAAAGGGGACAAAAACTGAGCCGGGAAATTATAGGCCGGTAAGTTTAACCTCTACGGTTGGTAAAATCCTTGAGGGTTTCTTGAGAGATGCTATACTGGAGTATCTCAAGAAAAATACCCTTATGACAGAGTATCAACATGGGTTTATGAGGGATCGATCCTGTCAAACTAATTTGATCAGCTTCTATGAAGAGGTAAGTTCAAGTCTGGACCAGGGAAATGCAGTGGATGTTGTGTATATGGACTTTTCAAAAGCTTTTGATACGGTGCCACACAAAAGGTTGGTACATAAAATGAGACTAATGGGGATAGGGGAAAATATGTGTAACTGGGTTAAAAACTGGCTCAGTGATAGGAAACAAAGGGTGGTTATTAATGGTACGTACTCGGACTGGGTCTCAGTTCATAGTGGGGTACCACAGGGGTCAGTATTGGGCCCGCTTCTTTTCAACATATTTATAAATGACCTTGTTGGGGGCATGCGGAGTAGAATTTCAATATTTGCAGATGATACTAAACTCGGCAGGGTAATCAATACAGAGGAGGATAATTTTATATTACAGGGAGATTTATGTAAATTGGAGGATTGGGCTGAGAAGTGGCAATTGAAGTTTAATGTAGATAAATGTAAGGTCATGCACTTGGGTAGAGGAAATAACATTTATGATTATGTACTTAATTGTAGAACACTGGGTAAAACAGACACAGAAAAAGACTTGGGTGTATGGGTGGATGGTAAACTTCACTTTAGTGGCCAGTGTCAGGCAGCTGCTGCCAGGGCTAATAAAATAATGGGATGTATTAAAAGAGGTAGAAGTGTTCATGAAAAAAATATAGTTCTACCTCTGTACAAGTCACTAGTGCGACCGCACTTAGAATACTGTGTACAATTCTGGTCACCGATATATAAGAAGGACATAGCTGAACTGGAGAGGGTGCAGAGAAGAGCGACCAAGATTATTAGAGGAATGGGGGGGCTGCAATACCAAGACAGGAAAAACGAAGGCTTAGGGGGATCTAATCACAATGTATAAATATGAGGGGACAGTACAGAGACCTTTCCAAAGATCTTTTTACACCTAGGCCTGCGACTGGAACACGGGGGCATCCGCTACGTCTTGAGGAAAGAAGGTTTAATCATAATCACAGACGAGGATTCTTTACTGTACGAGCAGTGAGACTATGGAACTCTCTGCCGCATGATGTTGTAATGAGGGATTCACTACTAACATTTAAGCAGAGCCTGGACGCCTTTCTTGAAAAATTTAATATTACCAGTTATGTATATTAGATTTTATGACAGGGTATTGATCCAGGGAACTAGTCTGATTGCCGGATGTGGAGTCGGGAAGGAAATTTTTTCCCCATTGGAACTTGTTTGCCACATTGCGGTTTTTTTTGCCTTCCTCTGGATCAACATGTTAGGCTACGGGTTGAACTAGATGGACTTAGAGTCTCCCTTCAACCTTAAAAACTATGATACTATGATTTCCATCCATTCTGGTGGTCCTTGTGAGGCGCTGTGTGGATTGGAGTGGATTTTCTAGCTATTCCCCTCCATTCTGGTGGTCTGTGTGGGGAGCTGTGTGGATTGGAGTGAATTTTCTGATCCTCGCTATTCCCCACCATTCTGGTGGTCTCTGTGAGGCGCTGAGTGGATTGGAGTGCATTTTCTAGCTATTCACCTCCATTCTGGTGGTTTGTGTGGGGCGCTGGGTGTGTGGATTGGGGTTGATGTTATGAGGGGAGAGATCCTCGCTATTCCCCTCCATTCTGGTGGTCTCTGTGGGCGCTGTGTGGATTGGAGGGGATTTCTAGTGTCGTGGAAACCCCTTTCCTGGGAGAGCTAATTTAGGGTGAGATGCAAAGTGATCTCCAGATCTGCCAATGTTGGTCCAATTAATAGCGATGCATCGGAGACAAACACAAGAACACACAGTCAATGTCCGTGTACCAGGCTTTGTCTGAATCTCAGATGCCCAAACAGTAGTTTATTAAAACCACAAAAGATAAGGGGACGGCTTAGTACATGACCAAAAATGGAATGAAAGTTGGAAATAACAAAATCGTAAATTATGGATCCTGCTGAATTCCTTAAAACCAGATCTGTCCAGTTTTCTGGACCTTCAGTAACAAAGAAACTTTAGACAAAGGCCTCTTTAAAGAGACTACACCCAGTGCTATTGCTTTTATGAATAACACTTATAAAGCTAATACAAAAATACAAAATTATTAAACATATATAAATTGCTTAAATGATAATCAAAACTTAATATAAAATATTAACCATAACAATTCCTCCCTTTTTATTATTTACAGACAATTTATCCATCAGCTATATCCCCATGCTATGACAGCATGGAGGGGCCAACCCCGTTCACCGATAGATATCTTGTTTGTAAATTTCATCATATATATATTTACTAAGAGAGCACTGAGGTATTTTTCACATGTGGTAACTGACGGCCTGTGATACTTGATCTTACATGTCTCTTTTCATAGTGTTGTCATAACAAATATACCAATTCTAGCAGCTACATACACTAAAAGTACCAACATTCCCATCTGTAGAATGCCCATCAGCCACCCAGTGATACCTGAGAACCAAATTGTCGGATACATTTGTCTGCAGCTCGGTTATATAGGGAATGTTTGGATAAAGCACTTATACAGTTAGGTCCAGAAATATTTGGACAGTGACACAATTTTCGCGAGTTGGGCTCTGCATGCCACCACGTTGGATTTGAAATGAAACCTCTAGAACAGAATTCAAGTGCAGATTGTAACGTTTAATTTGAAGGTTTGAACAAAAATATCTAATAGAAATTGTAGGAATTGTACACATTTCTTTACAAACACTCCACATTTTAGGAGGTCAAAAGTAATTGGACAAATAAACCAAACCCAAACGAAATATTTTTATTTTCAATATTTTGTTGCGAATCCTTTGGAGGCAATCACTGCCTTAAGTCTGGAACCCATGGACATCACCAAACGCTGGGTTTCCTCCTTCTTAATGCTTTGCCAGGCCTTTACAGCCGCAGCCTTCAGGTCTTGCTTGTTTGTGGGTCTTTCCGTCTTAAGTCTGGATTTGAGCAAGTGAAATGCATGCTCAATTGGGTTAAGATCTGGTGATTGACTTGGCCATTGCAGAATGTTCCACTTTTTTGCACTCATGAACTCCTGGGTAGCTTTGGCTGTATGCTTGGGGTCATTGTCCATCTGTACTATGAAGCGCCGTCCGATCAACTTTGCGGCATTTGGCTGAATCTGGGCTGAAAGTATATCCCGGTACACTTCAGAATTCATCCGGCTACTCTTGTCTGCTGTTATGTCATCAATAAACACAAGTGACCCAGTGCCATTGAAAGCCATGCATGCCCATGCCATCACGTTGCCTCCACCATGTTTTACAGAGGATGTGGTGTGCCTTGGATCATGTGCCGTTCCTTTTCTTCTCCAAACTTTTTTCTTCCCATCATTCTGGTACAGGTTGATCTTTGTCTCATCTGTCCATAGAATACTTTTCCAAAACTGAGCTGGCTTCATGAGGTGTTTTTCAGCAAATGTAACTCTGGCCTGTCTATTTTTGGAATTGATGAATGGTTTGCATCTAGATGTGAACCCTTTGTATTTACTTTCTTGGAGTCTTCTCTTTACTGTTGACTTAGAGACAGATACACCTACTTCACTGAGAGTGTTCTGGACTTCAGTTGATGTTGTGAACGAGTTCTTCTTCACCAAAGAAAGTATGCGGCGATCATCCATCACTGTTGTCATCTGTGGACGCCCAGGCCTTTTTGAGTTCCCAAGCTCACCAGTCAATTCCTTTTTTCTCAGAATGTACCCGACTGTTGATTTTGCTACTCCAAGCATGTTTGCTATCTCTCTGATGGATTTTTTCTTTTTTTTTTCAACCTCAGGATGTTCTGCTTCACCTCAATTGAGAGTTCCTTAGACCGCATGTTGTCTGGTCACAGCAACAGCTTCCAAATGCAAAACCACACACCTGTAATCAACCCCAGACCTTTTAACTACTTCATTGATTACAGGTTAACGAGGGAGACGCCTTCAGAGTTAATTGCAGCCCTTAGAGTCCCTTGTCCAATTACTTTTGGTCTCTTGAAAAAGAGGAGGCTATGCATTACAGAGCTATGATTCCTAAACCCTTTCTCCGATTTGGATGTGAAAACTCTCATATTGCAGCTGGGAGTGTGCACTTTCAGCCCATATTATATATATAATTGTATTTCTGAACATGTTTTTGTAAACAGCTAAAATAACAAAACTTGTGTCACTGTCCAAATATTTCTGGACCTAACTGTATCTAGAACACCATGAGGAAATATGAAGGTAGCGGCATAAGGTGTGCAGAGGTGTCGATCCCCTCTGCGCCCCGGGGAAGTCATTTATAGGCCTGGTGACCACATACTAGATATAAATCCTTAGGAATTGTGCAGTGTATTATGTCAGTGGTTCTCCCAACACAACACATATCAGTCAAACGTCCTTTGCTTCTAAGGTTTGGCACACCAATTTCAGCAGTTTTTGAGACAGACCTCATTCCTTCAGGATGTCTTAGACTCAAAATGTTAGTTAAATTGGTAAAGTTGTTCACAAGTCTACACAGAATGTGTAAACCACAGTTCACTATTGCTCCAAACATCCATGGTCACTTTTCTGGAAACAACTATCATTACAAATAATCACGAGTAATTGAAGTACTCTCACAGTTTTTCCAGTCCTAAGAGTGTGAGCATCACAGGCTTAACTTATAGTCCTCATATAGGGTCAGGGGATCTGCAAGATATGGCGTAGAATTAGAAGATATTGGGCTCGGAGTGTATATCCAACAGTTCTTAGTGCTTTAGAGTCCACATCTTGGAACAGAACTTGGTGATGCTTTATCAGTTTGTTATCACAGTCCTCTTTTAGTGCCTCATTGATAGGACAAGAGGTACAGTTGCCATCAGCATAATCCAAAAGGCAGAGTGGTTATCTTTGTCTTGGATCTTGACAGAAGTGGCAGTGGTTAGCATCACTTAGAATGGTTCCCTGGATCTAGGCTCCAATGGTCTCTTTATGTGTCTCTTGACCACGACCCAGTCGCCTGGTGCCGGTGTGTGTGTGCCGCTTATAAACATGGGGTCTGGGATGGAGGAAAGAACACAGTTATGAGTAACAGTCAGATGTTTGTGCAACTCAGGGACATATTCAGTGAGAAAAGCATACGAGGCCTGCAATTGCTGTGGGAAATATAATTCTGTCTCAGGAATACTACCAAACATTAATTCATATGGGGACAGCTTCTTTATACCTCTTCGGGCAGTTCTCACTGAAAGCAATGTGATGGGCAAGCAATCTACCCAGGACAAGTGTGTTTCCTCCATGGACTTTAATTTAAGAGTACCGTTAAAGCGTTCCACCTTCCCACTACTTTGTGGGTCATAGGGAACGTGGAAAGCATGTTCTATTCCCAAAGCAGCCATGATCTGTTTCATTTAATTCTCCATTGAAGTAAGCACCTCTGTTACTTTCTATAGTTTTGGGAAACCCATATCTGCAAACCACCTTACTTATTACTTTCTTGATGGTAATTGTGGTCTTTGTATTATCTTTCATCACGGTCTAAGCTTCAGAAATACCAGGACATATTCATAAGTACCCACCTTAGGCAGCAGTATGTAGTCCACCTGCAGTCTCTGAAATGAGTCATCTGGTTTTGGTGCTGAATTTCTGCGGAACTCAAATAGGCCTACCGGGGCTGTGTTTTGCACAAACAAGACATACTTTGCAGCCATATTCGGGAACCCTGGGACACATCAGTTTTGCAGCACTACCACACACGTCACACCTTTGCACCGGGGAATGTGCCAGGGCAACCATCATAGGGAACAGGCAGCGAGGGAGGCAAATCCGGGTATTTACCTGCCATACCACTGACTCTGACCGTACAGCGCATTGCATTCTGTTCGTTTGAGGGGGCCTGGGTCTGGAAGACCTGAAACAGTTCACGATCAACGGCCACTGGGGCCGGTACGGTGCCAGCCTCCTTTGCTGAAAGGTGGCGCCCCGCACTCTCGGTCACTAAGCTCCCTTAGAGGGCTATGTCTGTTATGGCCAGTATTCCTGTCAGAGGTAGTCTTGCTGCTTCTTTAGCCGGCTTGTCAGCCAATGCATTCCCGCGTGTGCCGATACTTTGACTATGGCTGCCCTTTGGGGAATGGTGAGTGCTGCGAGTAGCTGCTCTACCGCCTGCGCATACTTTATGGGTTGGCCAACAGAGGTCAGGAAATTACGGCTCCGCCAAATGACGCCAAAGTCGTGTGCTAACTCAAAAGCGTATTGTGAGTCAGAAAATACATTACTCTTCTTACCTTTTCCCAGACTGCACATTACAGCGAATGCCTTCAGCTCAACCTCTTGCGCAGAGTAGCTCGAAGGGAATGGTTCTTACTGCTTTACCATTGTGGACTACTGCATACCCGGTGATGAACAGTCCTTGATCATTGTCCAAAGCTCTGGAACCATCTATAAAATACTCAGCAGAGGGGTTAGTGAGTGGTACATCAGTGATATTTGCCAAGTCCTTTGTTTCTGCCTCCACCAATGCCTGACAGTCATGTGTCATATCAAACTGAACTTCTTCATGTGCTAGTTTAAAAAACAGGGGCAAGTCTTGTCTCACGGTCCCTCCCACAGGGACATGTCTTGTCTCATGGTCTCTCCCACAGGGACATGTCTTGTCTAATTGTCCCTCCCTCAGGGGCCGGTCTTGTCTCACGGTCCCTCCCACTTCCCCATCCAAATATTCTCCTCCCTTTTCTACAATCCACTGTTAATCATGCAGCTGGATTTAGACCATTACAGTTTGAGAGCATTATGGGGGAATGTAAAGAGGGAAAAGCTTAATATTTGTCCGGCCTTTATACTGAAGGATGGTGGGTCTGAGCCTGTTGGAGTCTTTCAGATACAGCATGAGGAGCTTGGAGTGAGGGGGCAGCTTAACACTATGTCCTCTGTCTGTCTAATAGAGTCCTGAAACAGCTGCCCAGCTCTTACACAGGCAGGGGTCACTGTAATAACTGAATGTAGTATCCCAGAGTAATACTCTGGAGGGTGCTGTCTGCCACCGTGTTCTTGGGTGAGGACGCTGGCTATATATCCAACCTGCTTGTGCCGGTAAAGGGTTAAAGGTTTTTCCCACGTCTATTTTGCTTATGTGACCACAACTGTCTGGGTTTATTCTCGAGTCAAACAACTAGCTTTGGGAATTGTCAGTCAGGATTCGGAGACTACACAGGGCGCCTTCTTTTAAGGGGGGTGGTCACCTTGGGCCGAATTAGGGTAAATTCTATGCAGGTCCCAATTTTCTGCAACACGTCTGTCCTTAAATTAATAAGTGAATATGAGAAAACTAAAACCTGGGTCACAAAATAGGAACAGTGAATGTAGTCCCCGGGGGATGACAATGGGGTTGTGGGAGACCTCTGAATTGTCAGTTTCCTATGGTGGTGGGGGTCATGATAGTAGTTGTTGCCTTTTTTGGGACATTTGTCCCCTCAAAAAAAACAAAAAAAAAACCTTTTTGCCCACAAGCCCAACCTTTTACATTGCTGTAGTCTAAACCTTTAAAGCCTCTAGGGCTGCGACAACCCCACACCCTGATGAAGGTGACACTAATCACAAAACCACACATTGGTTCTGGACATCACACACCAACAAGATGTCCGTAGCAAGGCACCATCCTCTCACACATTGTGTTATCTTCCTATGCAGCATGGCTGACATACCTTCAGTCTTTTGAGCTGACACATTTACCATTGCTACTGCTTGCACATTTTCTCATTTTGTTTTTTTTTTTTTTTAGCACCTTACATTTACACCATTTACTTTTGTATGGTTCTTCATACATTGCTGCTGTAATATACTTCACCATCATTCCATTCTGTTCTATAAACGCATTACCTTACATACACACGCAGCATGTTACTTTTGTGTGGTTCTTCATACATTGCTGCTGTAATATACTTCACCATCATTCCATTCTGTTCTATAAACTCATTACCTTACATACACACGCAGCATGTTACTTTTGTGTGGTTCTTCATACATTGCTGCTGTAATATACTTCACCATCATTCCATTCTGTTCTATAAACTCATTGCCTTACATACACACGCAGCATGTTACTTTTGTATGGTTCTTCATACATTGCTGCTGTAATATACTTCACCATCATTCCATTCTGTTCTATAAACTCATTACCTTACATACACACGCAGCATGTTACTTTTGTATGGTTCTTCATACATTGCTGCTGTAATATACTTCACCATCATTCCATTCTGTTCTATAAACTCATTGCCTTACATACACACGCAGCATGTTACTTTTTATAACTCATGCTGCTTTTTGTATCACATACCTCCCAACTTTTAAAGAAGGAAAAGAGGGATAAAGTTTGCGGCGAGGCAAATTTTTAGGCCACGCCCCCTAACCACACCCATTTCACAGTCACGCCCATATCCACTCCCCATCCACACCCATTCAGCACGTACACGCAGGCAGCCGGCGGGCCTCCAGCACGGACACGCAGGCAGCCGGCGGGCCTCCAGCACGGACACGCAGGCAGCCGGCGGGCCTCCAGCACGGACACGCAGGCAGCCGGCGGGCCTCCAGCATGGACACGCAGGCAGCCGGCGGGCCTCCAGCACGGACACGCAGGCAGCCGGCGGGCCTCCAGCACGGACACGCAGGCAGCCGGCGGGCCTCCAGCACGGACACGCAGGCAGCCGGCGGGCCTCCAGCACGGACACGCAGGCAGCCGGCGGGCCTCCAGCACGGACACGCAGGCAGCCGGCGGGCCTCCAGCACGGACACGCAGACAGCCGGCGGGCCTCCAGCACGGACACGCAGGCAGCCGGCGGGCCTCCAGCACGGACACGCAGGCAGCCGGCGGGCTTCCAGCACGGACACGCAGGCAGCCGGCGGGCCTCCAGCACGGAGACGCAGGCAGCCGGCGGGCCTCCAGCACGGACACGCAGGCAGCCGGCGGGCTTCCAGCACGGAGACGCAGGCAGCCACAGTGAGGCGGCCGGTCGCCCGCACAGTGAGGCGGCCGGTCGCCTTCACAGACAGGCGGCCGGCCGCCCGCCTTCACAGACAGGCGGCCGGCCGCCCGCCTTCACACAGGCGGCCGGCCGCCCGCACAGAGAGGCGGCCGGCCGCCCGCACAGAGGCGGCCGGCCGCCCGCACAATGAGGCGGCGGGCCGCCCGCACAGACATGCGGCGGGGGGCGTCCGCACAGACAGGCGGCGGGGGGCGCCCGCACAGACAGGCGGCGGGGGGCGCCCGCACAGACAGGCGGCGGGGGGCGCCCGCACAGACAGGCGGCAGGGGGGCGCCCGCACAGACAGGCGGCAGGGGGGCGCCCGCACAGACAGGTGGCGGGCCGACCGCACAGACAGGCGGCTGGCCGACCGCACAGACAGGCTCCGGCCGGGGGTGAGGGGGGAGGGAGGGAAATCAGCGCTGGGGAGATTCGTTTACTGTACCAGCAGCAGCACAGGCAGCGCTCCTCTCTATGCCACGTCTACTAGGATGGTAGGAGGGAAAAGCAGGGAGGCGGAGAGTGGGTGGGCGGAGCCCGGGAGCCGGCCGTCCCGCCCGTGGCAACGGGACAAACAACGTAAAGCGTGAAAGTCCCGCTGTATCCGGGACGGTTGGGAGGTATGCAGCATGTTAGAATGTGTATATAAGAGTCCACTGGTGGTGGCCGCAGCTTATAGGCCCCAAATCTGGTGACAGGTTCCCTTTAAAGTGAACCTGTCAGGTGCAATATGCACTCAGAGCCAGGAGCAGTTCTGGGTACATATTGCTAATCCCTGCCTAACCGTCCCTGTATACACTAGCATAGATAAAGAGATCATTAGAACAAATATTTTTAAAGATCTTATATCTTATGCTAATGAGCGGGGGACTAGTCCCAAGGGCGTTACTTCACTTGGCTAGTCGGCTCACATAGCATGTTAGCATGTTATTACGCCCCTGTGTGAGTACTAACACGCTATGTGAGCCGACTAGCCAAGTGAAGTAACGCCCTTGGGACTAGTCCCCGCGCTAATTAGCATAAGATATGAGCTCTTTAAAAATACTTTTTCTATAGATGCCTTTATCTATGCTAGTGTATACAGGGACAGTTAGGGAGGGATTAGCAATATGCACCCAGAACTGCTCCTGGCTCTGAGTGCAGATTGCACCTGATAGGTTCCCTTTAAAGGGAACCTGTCACCAGAAATTTAGCAAAAAAAATAAAAGATTCCCCTTCTGCAGCTCCTGGGCTGCATTCTGGAAAGGTTCCTGTTGCTATTGTGCCCCCTTTGAGACCTAAAAAAATACTTTATGAAGTCTTACCTTTTTGTATGCAAATCTGTTTTTATGGTCACGGGGGCGGGCTGCCTGGCGTCCGTTATTCCCCCTCCTGCCGCTGTACGCCGTCCCCCATTGCTCATTTCCATACATGAGGACGCCTTCCTCATGTAACTGTCCTCCTGAAGTTTTGTGCATGCCCAGTGCCACTCTCGCGGGAGTGAGCACTGTGCAAAGTGTGAACGCTTTTGAGGTGATTGCGCAGGCGCGAGATTATGGGCGGCGCTGTGATTGTCATCAGCAGCGTCATCCAAGTACCCGCGCATAATCTCATGCCTGCGCTTCTCACTCTGCCTCCACCGTTATGCGCAAGCACTGTCCATATGAACCATGTTACCTTTTACCGTGGGCGCGAGATTATGGGCGGCGCTGTGATTGTCATCAGCAAAGTCATCCAAGTACCTGTCCATAATCTCGTGCAAGTAGTAATAGGTAACATGGTTCATATGGCCAGCACTTGCGCATAACGGTGGAGTCAGAGGGAAAAGTGCGGGCACGAGATTATGGGCGGGTACTTGGTTAACGCTGCTGATGACAATCACAGCGCCGCCCATAATCTCGCGCCTGCGCAATCACCTGAAAAAGCGTTCACATGCGCAAAACTTCGGGAGGACAGTTACATGAGGAAGGCGTCCTTGTGTATGTAAATGAGCAATGGGGGACTGCGTAAAGCGGCAGGAGGGGGAATAACGGACGCCAGACAGCCCGCCCCCGTGACCATAAAAACACATTTGCATACAAAAAGGTAAGACTTCATAAAGTATTTTTGTAGGTCTCAAAGGGGGCACAATAACAATAGGAACTTTTCTAGAATGCAGCCCAGGAGCTGCAGAAGGGGAATCTTTTATTTTTTTTGCTAAATTTCTGCTGACATGTTCCCTTTAACTGGTAGGGGAGCCAGGATAAAGCAGAGCTGAAGCTGTTGGGAAGCTAGGACCCAGCAGCTCCACAGGCAGGAGACCACTGATCGGTAAGCTAATAGAAGCCTGCAGATGTCACTCTGCATAGGTTATTGTCAGTGCTATCTGCAGGAGAGATAAGTGCTGATTGCACTTTCTCCTCAGCGTCCTGATTCCCCGTGTGTCTGCAGCAGTGAGAACCCGCACACGGGGAATCAGAGAACAGCTGCAGAGAAACGCAGGCTCCGGAGCTGGGGATGTCCGCTCTGGGGGAGGGGGGGTCGGCTCTGGTGCAGGGGATCCGCTCCGGGGCTGGGGATGTCCGCTCTGGGGGAGGGGGGGTCGGCTCTGGTGCAGGGGATCCGCTCCGGGGCTGGGGATGTCCGCTCTGGGGGAGGGGGGGTCGGCTCTGGTGCAGGGGATCCACTCCGGGGCTGGGGATGTCCGCTCTGGGGGAGGGGGGGGGGGTCGCTCTGCTGCAGGGGGTGATTCATACCTCAGCAGCAGTCACAGGAGTTTCAAGGTGCGCGCTCGGCTCTGTAATGAATAGAAGGGAGAAACAGCGAGGCGGGGCTACAGTGGGTGGGTGGAGCCACGGGACAAACAGCCTCACGGGCGGGACTCGGGATCAAAGGCTCAAAAGAGGGACTGTCCCGCTGTATCCGGGACGGTTGGGAGGTATGGTATCATTATAGGTCAATACGGGTCTATTCACATTGCTGCTTGTGGTCATCATTATAAACATTCCTTTATAATCCAACATTATAAATATTCCTTTTACATATTTTGATTGTTGTGATGCTGCCCTTTCTCGGTTGTACCCACTGCACCATTTTACTTGTTCTCAATAAACATTATTGTGTTATTTCTCCTCTATAATGGTTACATATAGGCTATTTTTTTCTCCTCACTCTTTTGTGTATTCCTGTAGTTTAGTCTCTTTTCTCCTTCTTGTGGTGGATTCCCCCTCTACCCCTCCCTTTTCTTCTACTTGGCTGCAGGGGGGCCAAATTAACGCTTTCCTTTCTAGTTCAGCTCCCCAGGGGATATTTCCCTCAAATACATCCATTTCATATTGCTCCACTTTGGGAGACTGGTACAGCGCCCTGGACTGTAGGTCTATGGGCATTTATAACACACCGCAGCAATAGTCCATGAATCTTATCATTATGTTCATACCCAAAACTGAGTATGGTCCTATGCTACAATCTGCAACAGATCTTGTCGCTTATTCTGCCTAAAACCAGTGTCTAATCCTCTGTTAAACTCCATTCTCTTTAAAGTTACCAAGATTAGGTTTTCCTATGTGGCCAGATATATCTCCTGAATACCCTGGAGATATGTTCTTAATGTAAGGGTAACTTTACAGGAGATTCAGGATCTAGGTAGCAAGGACAATATGCCTGGGCATGGGGAAACACAGGACACGCAATATTAGCTCCAGAGGGACTGTGTTGGCCACAGTGTCTGCAGGTCTATCCCAATGATCCTGCATATGGCAGGGGTGCTGAAGGGGGAGGCCGTGCAGGTTTTACATCAGTTATAGAGACTGCAGCGTTCCCTGGGCCTTTATACTATCATAGATTACATATACACCACCATGAATGGTTTAATCTGATTTATGGTCACTCAGTGAGAGACGCTTGGATACTTTACCACATTCTAAAGTGTTTGTTTTTATCTTCCAAACAGTCTTCACATTTGCAGAAAATTGTCTCCCAAAACAAAAAAAAAAATTCCAATAACATGTTGCATCAATCCATTGCTTCATTCCCTTTTCGTCTTTCTTCTATATCCTTTGTAGGGACATGGGTGGTACCTCTGAGGCTGATTACTTCCTATAGCTGCCAGTCCTCTGACTGCAACTTCAATGCCCACAGTTAACCGTAGAACTGAAATGGGCCATAGAGTCTTAACCGCAGAAGACTCTACTCTTCTCCCAGCACCAATTTGCTCGCAAGAGAAGGATTTCTACTCCCAGAACCACTGTTCTCACAAGAGAAGAATTTCTAGGAAGCATCAGGTTACCAGCCCTCTGTACCCGTACAATTCTGAGACAGAACCAAACAAATAACAATTCATAAACTCTACTACCAACAGTTATTGGGATTACTTCTACTTCTCAATATAATATATCATGGGAGACTAAGCTAATTTCCTACAAAATCTCCATCTACCTCTGACTCAAACAGATTACATCAAACACAAAAGAGACAGTGTATCCAGACCAGAGCATATCAGATTTCAACTACTCAAACAAGTTCCCTTTTTTTTTTGTCCTGTAGAGGGCGCAGCTCCAAAAATAAAATCTACAATAAGTTTTCCCTCTCTGGCTATATGTTTCTTTGTCTGGATAAACTGGATGATTAAAAACTACAACTCCTATTAAGCCAATTCCTATCTTAAATGCAAATGCAAGAGAACATAAACGCCAGATTTTTTTATCAGATTTTTACAATACATCCGTCACTCAAACATCAATCAGTCCCACATTAAAGGATCCTCATAGCTTAAAATATAATTCCAGACATAACAGTCATATAGAAAACACAGGACAACATATAATCTTTCAACTGCTGAGATGTTATACTCTTCATTCAATTTCCTTCAACAATCATTCGCACATTTAAAAACACATTGATACATATAACAGATCACAGATGGCATATCTCTATTATTTCAATCATACACACAAAATCCAAACACTGGCAGAGGTTTGATAAGAATGGTCTTGTTGGACCACTACGTACCCGTCTCGGACCTCCAGAAAGCACTGAAACATTTGTAACACAATGGGTTACTCACCGCGGATTTTGTTCAGTGGTTCCTGGGAAGGTCTTTGTAGTCGGGTCACAGAGAGGTCCAGTTAACCATCCCGGGTTTCTGCACCATGTTCTGTCGTGGAAACCACTTTCCTGGGAGAGCTAATTTAGGGTGAGATGCAAGGGATCTCCAGATCTGCCAATGTTGGTCCAATTAATACCGATGCATCGGAGACAAACACAAGAACACACAGTCAATGTCCGTGTACCAGGCTTTGTCTGAATCTCAGATGCCCAAACAGTAGTTTATTAAAACCACAAAAGATAAGGGGACGGCTTAGTACATGACCAAAAATGGAATGAAAGTTGGAAATAACAAAATCGTAAATTATGGATCCTGCTGAATTCCTTAAAACCAGATCTGTCCAGTTTTCTGGACCTTCAGTAACAAAGAAACTTTAGACAAAGGCCTCTTTAAAGAGACTACACCCAGTGCTATTGCTTTTATGAATAACACTTATAAAGCTAATACAAAAATACAAAATTATTAAACATATATAAATTGCTTAAATGATAATCAAAACTTAATATAAAATATTAACCATAACAATACTGTATATGTGTGTGTACTGTATGTGTACTGTATGTGTATGTGTGTGTATACTGTATATGTGTGTGTGTACTGTATGTGTATGTGTGTATACTGTATGTGTGTGTACTGTATGTGTATGTGTGTGTATACTGTATATGTGTGTATACTGTATGTGTGTGTATACTGTATGTGTGTGTACTGTATGTGTGTGTATACTGTATGTGTGTATACAGTATGTGTGTGTATACTGTATATGTGTGTGTACTGTATGTGTGTGTGTATACTGTATATGTGTGTGTACTGTATGTGTGTGTATACTGTATGTGTGTATACAGTATGTGTGTGTATACTGTATATGTGTGTGTACTGTATGTGTGTGTGTATACTGTATATGTGTGTATACTGTATATGTATGTGTACTGTATGTGTGTGTATACTGTATATGTGTGTGTACTGTATGTGTGTGTATACTGTATACATATATATACGGCAGTAGTTTCCTAAGGGCCCACACTACAGCCAGGCATTCCTTCTCAACAGTTGTGTGAAGCCCCGCAAGTAAAGTGTCGGTGCATTACCTTCAGGGACTCCACGTAGCTGGTGCTGGTCACAGGTAGGAGATCTTCTTCTTGTCGTGACGCCACTCTCAGATTTGCGGTCAGTGGGGACCGCCACTGCAGGTTAGGGGTGCCTGGGGCTGATGGTATGTGCAGTTAGTTGTAGTAGCCTCCTGAGAGTGAGGCATGCCCCAGGGTCCTGTGGAAGTATGTAGAACTACAAGGCGCAGAATAACTCCACACAAGCTGAATGTCTTTCAGGGGCTTTACTCACAGTTCTTGGCAGGGTGAGTAGCCCGGGCGTAGCTGGGATGAACCAGGCAGGAACCAGGTATCCTTCAGGCTGACTTTTGAGGGTGACTACTGACTCGCCTTCCTTAGCCCTTGGTGGTTTGGGGTAACCCCGACTTTTAGTCCCTATGGGGGTCACCCAGGGAAGATGCTGCAGCCTCTCTCCCCTTCGTTTGCCGTTTGCTTGTCGCCCGGACCAGGCCACTCCAGCTGCTTGCCTCCTGTGACCTATGGGCCCTAACTGTGGCTACGTGGCTGCGGCTTGTGTGGTGTTGTGGTGTGGGCTTTGAGAGCCCCACACCGGCAGGTTTAGCAAAAGAAAGCTGGATCTATCTTCGCTTCGGGATCTGCCGCCCGTTTGGGCCTGGTACTCTCTAGCAGTCTCCTTACTTCCCAACCCTGCTCTCTCTCTAGCTGAGAGGGGTTTCGGGTAGCACTCCTAGTTGACCGTTCTCCCCCGTCTGTAGCCACTGCGCGGGCGCTGTTAGACAGCAACAGCCCCACAGGTCTGCTCCTCACTGAGCCCTCTGGAGTTCTCTGCTCTAACTGACTCACTGCTCCTCCTCTCCTGTTCTTGCCTACGCCACCTAGCAACCAGCCTCTCCACCACACCCCTTGAGTGGAGATGGAGGCTTTTTGACCCCCTCCCACTATTCCAGTGGAGGTGTAGGCTTTGCCCCCTCCTGGGATCCCCAGGGGTCCACTCAAAGGTACATGTGTGAGACCTGATCACTATGCGCCTGTGTACCACACCCCAGTCAGCCTTCTGGATTACCTGTATTGTACTGTCCCAGCATGGGTGCAGTACTCAGTGGTGCCTGACCAGGTCAGGGGCGTCACATTTGCATAGGCCACTTCTCGGTCCAGCAGTTTACTGCTGAGGTAGGCAATGGGGTGTTCGTCCCCAGCTGCATTCACCTGGCTGAGGACAGCTCCCAGTCCATAAGAAGAGGCATCCGTCTGCACAATGAATCTCCTCTTGTAGTCTGGAGCAGCCAGAACAGGGTCGCAGACCAAGGCGTCCTTCAGCCGGTTAAAAGCCTCATCACAGGCTGGAGTCCAGATCACCAGCCGGGGCATCGTTTTCTTCGTGAGGTCTGTAAGGGGCTTGGCCACACTGCTGAAATGAGAAACAAATTTTCGGTAATAACTGGCAGTGCCCAAAAAAGCCATAACTTGTTTCTTGGTTTGGGGTACAGGCCAGTCTCTAATAGCCTGGATTTTGGCAGGTTCAGGACGTAACTTCCCCCCTCCTACTCGATGCCCTAGATATTGGACTTCACCCATCCCCAATTGGCATTTATCAGATCGAATAGTTAGGCCTGCTGTGAGAATCCGGTCAAGAACAGCAGCTACTTGATTCAGATGTTCCTCCCATGTGTGGCTGAAGATGGCGATATCATCCAGGTAGGCACAAGCGAAGTCGCCACATCCCCGGAGGATCTGGTCCACCATTCTCTGAAAGGTTGCAGGGGCGTTCTTCATTCCGAAAGGCATGTTTAGAAATTCATACAGACCAAAGGGGGTTATAAAAGCCGACTTTTCTCTACCTTCCTCCGTCAGGGGAATTTGCCAGTATCCCTTACTGAGATCCAAGGTGGTGACGTATCGTGCCCCAGCTAGCCGGTCTAGAAGTTCATCAATGCGGGGCATTGGGTAAGCATCACTGATGGTATGGTCATTTAGTCATCTGTAGTCCACACAAAATCGAGTACTCCCATCTTTCTTGGGTACTAATACAACAGGAGAGGCCCAAGGACTATGGGAGGCCTGAATCACCCCAAGCTGTAACATCTCCTCCAGCTCATGCTGCATGGTGTTTCTAACTGATTCTGGTACCCGGTAGGGAGCCTGTTGTATGGGACGGATGCCCTGAGTGTCCACATGATGTTGGGTTACTGTGGTTCGACCTGGTCGGGATGAGAAAGCAGCCTGTCTCTGATGGAGCACTCCCAGCATTTGTTTTTTCTGTAAGGAATCTAAGTGATCTCTCAGAGGAACCTGTTCCACAGTGGATGGGGCTCTAGCTGCTTCAACAAGATCAGGTAATGGGTCCTCATCCTCCTGACCATCTTCTGAAGCCAGCCGACAGCTTGCTATCAAAGGTAATGTCCGGTCATGGTACTCAATCATATTCACATGGACAGTCCTTTGTCTTAGACCCTGATCATCTAGAGCAAGAAGGTAATTGGTGTCGTTTAGTTTTCTGAGAACCCGGAAGGGACATTCCCATGTTGTCTGGAGTTTATTTTGCCGATGGGGAACAATCATTAAGACTTGTTGTCCCTCTACAAATTCTCGATAGCGTGCTTTGCGGTCATACCATGTCTTCTGTCTGGTTTGAGCCATCCGTACATGATCCTGAGCCAAACTAGCAAGTTGAGCCAGGGTTTCCCGAAGCTTGACATATGGAACAACAGGGGTTCCTGTATCTTCAACTTGCCCCTCCCAATATTCCTTTAGCAGAGTTAAGGGTCCTCTGACCTTTCTTCCATAGAGTAGTTCAAAGGGGGAAAACCCAGTGGACTCCTGGGGAACTTCCCGATAGGCAAACAGGAGATGGGGTAGGTACTTCTCCCAGTCGGAATCACTGTCAGTGAAGGCCCTTAGCATATCAGTGTTTGATTAAACCGTTCACAAAGTCCATTGGTTTGAGGATGGTATGCTGTAGTTCGAATTGCCCGTACTCCACAGGTGCGCCACAGACACTGCACCAACTCTGACATAAACTGGGAGCCTTGGTCCGATAAGATTTCACTGGGGAATCCTACTCGGGTGAAAATGGTAACAAGGGCCTCGGCCACCTTGGCTGCAGAAATACTTGACAAGGCCACGGCTTCTGGATATCGGGTGGCATAGTCCACAACGGTGAGAATGTACTGCTTTACAGATTTACTTGGTTTAGCCAGTGGTCCAATGAGATCGACAGCTACTCTTTGAAAGGGTTCTTCTATTATAGGGAGTGTTTGCAAGGGTGCCTTTGGGTGATCTCCGGGTCGCCCTCTACGCTGACATATGTCGCAGGTTCGGCAGAAATGCGCCACTGCTTGAGAAATTCCATTCCAATAGAAAATTTGAGTCAATCGTCTCTCGGTGCGGGTTTTCCCTTGATGGCCAGCAGTAGGAATGTCATGAGCAAGGTGTAATAGGGAAATTCTGTATTTCTGAGGAACAATCAGCTGTTTGCTATAAGTCCAGGGCTTATCTAAGGAGTCAGCGTTGGTAACTCGATATAGGAGTCCATTTTCTCTGATAATTTTTTCCCCATTTTCTCCTAACTGCCCTACTTCAGCCCGAGCTCTAAAGCTAGCCAGGGTGGGGTCAGTCTCTACCTCTTGTCTAAACTGAACTTTATCCCAAGTGACATTCATATGAGACCCACAAGAAGAATCACTCACCGGCTGTGAAGGCAGTTCGGGTGGCCTCAGTTCCATTGATGGGTTGAACACGTCCACATCTGCTGCTCTCTTTGCTTGACTTCTGGTTATCGCGCCGACAAAGTGGCAATGAAGATTCCCCACATCATTCCCTAGAAGAATGTCTGCAGGAAGGCCGCTCATCACACCAATCGTGCATTGTTTTGCTCCAAAGCCATAATCCAGGGTCACACTCGCTCTTGGAATATATCTCTGAGTACCTCCAGCCAATTCAATGGCAATTCCTGGTCCCTTTTGCACTGCTTCTGGTTGAATTACTCGGGGATCTGCGATGGTGAGAAAAGCCCCAGTGTCACGAAAGCCAACAACTTTTTGGCCATCCAGCACAACCTCCTGTAGATGTTTCTGCAAGATGTTTCTGCTGAAGATCAGAAGAACGGGCGGCTGTGGCTCGCACCCCATAGACTCCTGGTAGGGAAGTCAACATATCAGAGTCACTTGGCAAATCATCAGGGAATGAATCCAGCTCTTCTCCTGTTGAGGGTGTTGAGAGATAATGAACAGGCAAAGGGGGTCTGTAACTGTTTTGCCTCTGAGCACCTGGACAGTGAGCTTGCAGATGACCAGGCTGCCCACATCCATAACATCTGCGTTCTATGAGTCTTTCTCCACGTCGTACTCCCAAAGAGGAGGCAGGAGTAGTAGGAGGCACATTCACACGGGGTCCGCCATGTGTTGGTAGTCTATTGGGACGGTGAACATTGGAGGCCAAAGGACAAGGGACCACTGGTGTTGGGGAGCTGGTAGTTTTTTTGTCACCGACTAGTAGCCTTTTCCATTGAGGCTTGATGGTGAGCACCTCATCAGCTAGAGCGGCAGCTTGTTCCACAGTTGACGGCTTTCTCTCACGCACCCATTCTCTGATTTCCGCAGGGCACCTGGCATAGAACTGCTCTTTCAGGATGACCTGGAGGAAGGTCTCCCAAGTTAAGGCTCCCTCTCCCTCCAGCCAGCGATGGCATACTTGTTTCAGTCTGTGGGCAAACATCTTGAAAGACACTTCTCCATCACAGGCTAATGTACGGAACTTAGTCCTATAAGTATCTGGGGTCACGGCATAATGTTCCAGAATGGTCTGTGTGACGGGGTATGCAACAGAGCAAAGGATGGACGAGGCCGAGGGACGATCCAACAGGTTTATTAACAGGAATACAGGAACAGCACACGATAAGTCCACGTAAAACAGATTCGGGGGCCCTTCCCGACAATCCTCGGACCGGATAACAAAGCAATCGTCCTTACAGTAGTCCAAAGAGTTCCACACAATCCCACGGGCCGCCACAGAGGCCTAGCTCCGTCCGTGTCCACAGCCACCCAGGCTGGGAGCTCCTTCTTCCAAGTTTCAGCTCACTCTGAAGTTACAAAAAGGGAAATGCATTGTCTGTGCTCCTTGACCAGCCCACCAGGTAGGGGTCACACATCCTATCATCAATGGTTTGGTCCATCACAGGGCTCAGATATGTCTGCCAGCCACAGTAGATGAAGGGATCCCCTGCTGTGCAGAACAATGACTATTCCTTCACTGGCCAATGCAATTACAGATTAGATACACAACTCTGGAAAGAAGAGGACAGGCTATTTACATAATCACATTAGATGCCAAGACTACAATTGTATGAGAGAGACACATTGAGACCAGTAGCTCCCCCAAGAAAATACATGAATTACAACTAATACAACCAGGGAAATATACATATCATGACATAGTATCACAGCATATACAGTGAGAGGGTAAATTACATCTTCACAGTCTGTTTTATCTCCCCATACTCACAATTCCACTGAGGGTCCATAGCTCTATAGGCGTCGGCAGCTCCACCCTCCAAGAGGCCCACCAGGTGTCTGACTCGCTCTCTTTCTGGGACTTCCATTAATCGGCACTGATGCTCAAAGTCCTGAAAGAAGCCCTCAATGTCACCTGCAGCTTCATTAAATGGCTTAAAGTCCTTGCGGGACACTCTGGAGAATTCCCTCATAGTTGGTGCTGTGGTTAAAGTTTGTCTGGAGCCTCTAGCTGCTTCCACAGCAAATCTCCTCTCCAGCAATGCCCTCTCTTGAGCTCTGCGAATAGCATCCATCTTATATTCAATGGTGACCTCATCTCCCAGCAGTGCCATCTCCTACTCATACCACACAACCCATTGACTTTTTTGGGTATTTACCTCCAGCTCCCGTCTTTCCTCCCTTTGCTGTGGAAATTGTTCCTCGGTGCCATCTTGCAGGAAAGCGTTTTCCAATGCCTCAATTAGTTGCTCCTTAGAGAGTCCTTTGTAACCGACTCCTAATTCACGGGCCATTGTTTGTAGGCTCACCACAGTCCAGTTCCTGTATCCTGAGGTTCTGAATCCAGATGTTAATGGGCCGTTGTCCTCCATTCTTTCTGCTCTGATCCCGCCGCTGCCACCAGTTTGTGACGGGGTATGCGACAGAGCAGTAAGGGACGCCAGGCCAAGGAACAATCCAAGAAGATTTAATGAGACAGGGAGCATAAAACATGCAATATTAAAATGGTTCTTTAGAGTCCACACAAAGGAAATAGGTCCGGGGGCGCCAAGGAGAATGCAAAAGTCCTCAAAGTCCAATCGTCCATGTACGGGCGATAAGGAGCTGGCCTTAGCACAGGTCCTCACCATTCACTCAACAAAGCATAACTAAAAACTAAAACATGGGGCTGAATCTCCCACCCCTCCTTAGATCCACCCCCTTAACATTTGCTACTTCTAGCTAGAAAAGGGTTCCTAGACACAGCCTCCAGAGATTGTGTACTAGGCAAGCCCCCTGCAGAGGAGAACAATATATATGCAACCCCCCCCCAAATCAAGGACAATAGCTACGGCTGAAGCCTGATTGCAATATGAGGCTACTTTCACACATCCGGATTTTTGCTCTGCGGCACAATACGGCGCTCTGCAGAAAAACCGCAACCGGCTTTTGTAACGCCGGTTGCGTTTTTTTTTTGCATAGACTTATATTAGTGCCGTATTGTGCCACAGGGGCTTGCGTTCGGTCCGGTTTTTGCCGCATGCGGCAGATTTAGCCGATGCCGCGGCCGGATCGAACGTTCCCTGCAACGTTTTTTGCTCCGGCAAAAAACACTGCATCGCGCCGCATCCGGCCGCTGCGGCGCATTTTTCAATGCATACCTATGGAGGCCGGATGCGGCGCGATGCGGAAAAAAACGCATCCGCTCGCCGCATGCGGTTTTTTCCACTGCGCATGCTCAGTAGCATGCCGCAACCGGAAAAAACGGACGGGCCGCATGTAAAAACTTATGCAAAGGATGCGGTGTTTTCGCCGCATCCGTTGCATAGTTTTCACAGCCGGATTGAGCCGCAGTGCTCAAACCGGATGTGTGAAAGTAGCCTGATACAGGCTGGGGGGGATATAATGTTACAGCGTATATGTGTATGTGTGTATACTGTATGTGTATGTGTGTGTATGTATACTGTATGTGTGTACTGTATATGTGTGTGTACTGTATGTGTGTGTGTGTGTATACTGTATATGTGTGTACTGTATGTGTGTATACTGTATATGTGTGTGTACTGTATGTGTGTGTGTGTATACTGTATATGTGTGTGTACTGTATGTGTATGTGTGTATACTGTATATGTGTGTGTGTACTGTATGTGTGTGTGTATACTGTATATGTGTGTGTACTGTATGTGTGTATACTGTATGTGTGTATACTGTATATGTGTGTGTACTGTATGTGTATGTGTGTGTATACTGTATATGTGTGTGTACTGTATGTGTATGTGTGTGTATACTGTATGTGTGTGTACTGTATGTGTGTACTGTATGTGTGTGTATACTGTATATGTGTGTGTACTGTATGTGTATGTGTGTATACTGTATATGTGTGTGTGTACTGTGTGTGTGTATACTGTATATGTGTGTGTACTGTATGTGTATGTGTGTGTATACTGTATGTGTGTGTGTACTGTATGTGTGTACTGTATGTGTGTGTATATTGTATATGTGTGTGTACTGTATGTGTATGTGTGTATACTGTATATGTGTGTGTGTACTGTGTGTGTGTGTATACTGTATATGTGTGTGTACTGTATGTGTGTATACTGTATATGTCCGTGTACTGTATGTGTATGTGTGTGTATGCTGTATGTGTGTGTATACTGTATGTGTGTATACTGTATATGTGTGTGTACTGTATGTGTATGTGTATACTGTATATGTGTGTGTACTGTATGTGTGTGTATACTGTATGTGTATACTGTATGTGTGTGTGTACTGTATGTGTGTGTACTGTATGTGTATGTGTGTGTACTGTATGTGTATGTGTACTGTGTGTATGTGTATACTGTATGTGTGTACTGTATGTGTATATACTGTATATGTGTGTGTACTGTATGTGTGTGTGTATACTGTATATGTGTATACTGTATGTGTGTATACTGTATATGTGTGTGTACTGTATGTGTGTATACTGTATATGTGTGTGTACTGTATGTGTGTGCGTATACTGTATATGTGTATACTGTATGTGTGTGTGTACTGTATGTGTGTACTGTATGTGTGTGTATATTGTATGTGTGTGTACTGTATGTGTATGTGTGTATACTGTATATGTGTGTGTGTACTGTGTGTGTGTGTATACTGTATATGTGTGTGTACTGTATGTGTGTATACTGTATATGTCCGTGTACTGTATGTGTATGTGTGTGTATGCTGTATGTGTGTGTATACTGTATGTGTGTATACTGTATATGTGTGTGTACTGTATGTGTATGTGTATACTGTATATGTGTGTGTACTGTATGTGTGTGTATACTGTATGTGTATACTGTATGTGTGTATACTGTATGTGTATGTGTGTATACTGTATATGTGTATACTGTATGTGTGTGTGTACTGTATGTGTGTGTACTGTATGTGTATGTGTGTGTACTGTATGTGTATGTGTACTGTGTGTATGTGTATACTGTATGTGTGTACTGTATGTGTATATACTGTATATGTGTGTGTACTGTATGTGTGTGTGTATACTGTATATGTGTATACTGTATGTGTGTATACTGTATATGTGTGTGTACTGTATGTGTGTATACTGTATATGTGTGTGTACTGTATGTGTGTGCGTATACTGTATATGTGTATACTGTATGTGTGTGTATACTGTATATGTGTGTGCACTGTATGTGTGTATACTGTATATGTGTATACTGTATGTGTATGTGTGTATACTGTATATGTGTGTACTGTGTGTGTGTGTATACTGTATATGTGTATACTGTATGTGTATGTGTGTATACAGTATGTGTGTGTACTGTATGTGTGTATACTGTATATGTGTGTACTGTATGTGTGTGTGTATACTGTATATGTGTGTG